>NW_017306724.1:139313-160349 GCF_000935625.1 Nanorana parkeri
GCAGACGTGATTCCATGTGACATAATTCCAATAGGAGCGCAGGGTCCCGCGGCTGATGACTCCTTCTCTATCACATACCATGCCTGATGGTGTGAAAATGATTAGCGGCTCGTTATCCCCCCTTAACTCTTTGCCTCATCAAAAACTCATTGTTCTCTGGCCAAACATTTCCACCACTTCTCGGCTTTTGATGGCCCGACTGCCAGCCATTCCCAGAGTGATGCTCTGTATGACTATTAAAGGACAGTCAACTTGGAGAAGTAGTTACCTTCTAGGACATGAACTATTAAAGAGATACTTCAGGCAAAGTCGTGATGAGCTAGAGGACTATCAAGCCTATCCAGGAAATGCTGCATCTGTGCACATATAGGATAAACCACTCAACGTACCAGTACTTTGAGTCTAATTTACCTAAATTTGATTAACCCGTAGTCTGTAATCTACTGTAACCAGATATTCATCACACGAGGTAATAGATCTAGGGGAGCCCTTGATCTTTTTTTATGAGGTGATATTTGTAGATCTCCACGTAGGCCGTAGGCTACATATGAGCGGTCATTCTATTTTTGAAATGTGGCACAGGGCGTGTGTATTGTCTAAAAGTTGTGTATCACAAGGGTGTCCCTCTTTCCCATCTCGGAGAGTTGGGCGCGATACCTGCCAGTGTTGCTGGGAGTTTGGACAAGATGCTAATTGTGCAGCTCCATTAATTAAGCGGAGGTGACCGCAGCACAAGGCTTCCAGGCAGCTAATGACCAGATGGTCATTCAGACCTTAACCCCCGAGCCCCGCTAATGAACGACGAGCCTTCCTGCCAAATTCATACCCGGCCCGCTTGACTCAGCCCCATGCTTGTACTTCAGTGGGCACGTTACCAGCGCTGGAGGAAACAGTGACGGCACAGATTGGCATCTGGGAGGATTTTTTTTTATTGCAGTCAGCATTTGGGCCTTTAGACACTGGGGAGCTACAGATCCCAGCATGCCAGGCTAATATTATAGGATATCCAAACCAAAAATCTAAAATGTAATACGTGGCAACTTACCGGTCCTCAGATGTGGTGACTGCATTCGTTTTTAGACCTTTTCCCCTTATTATCACATTGTGATCTTGATGGCAACGCACTTCCTGTCGTAGGGTGACAACTCACTGTATCTATGGAGCTGCAGCATTGTAACCCTAGGGTGCCTTTCTGATTACAAATTGCTGAGAAAGCTGAAAACATTTTTTGTTTTCTATGTTCACAGAAAGTCTGCTTAGCCTGAAAAAGAAAACGAATGCAGCAACCACATGAAAGGACTGGTAACCTGCAACATATTACATTTTTGTTCTTGGGTTTGGATACATTTCATTTATTAGAATGCATAATTTTCACACCAGACTATCAGCTTATTGGGTTTAGCATCATCCACAATGGCTGTGGCCTTCAAACCCATTTCAGTGATGTGTACCAGACCTAATGGGGTTCATATTGTTAAAACAAGTGTAGGGTTGTCAACTCAACAATGGGTTGTGGTTGGAGAAGGTCACACAGAGTCGAATAGGGCACAGTGGCTCTGAGAATGTTCTCAAACACAAAACAGGGTACTCCTTAACTGTGGACACAACCTTTGGAATCCACGTTTATAAGGTTCAGGGCGGTTGCATCAGGCGGCATCTCATGGGGGAACAGCAGGTGTGGCGAGGGAGGTGGTAGGGGGGCATCCCCAGCATCCAAGAGCTCTTAGCAACCTGTGATGTACTGTCTGGCTTCTCGCTCAGCTCACTGACATCACCAGTTGTCAGCAGCTGGGCAGGACACTTTGGCTGGTGCCCCGCCAAGCTCCTGGCAACCAGTCATGTCAGTGAGCTGAGCAGGACCTGGACACAGCTGCTGACCGCACAGCTCCAACCCATCTGACCGCCACTCTGACAGCACCAAACCCCCATATTGGATTGGGTTACATTGAAATTTGTACAATTGGGTTACATTGGACTTTGAACAATTGGGTTACATTGGACTTTGTACAATTGGGTTACATTGGACTTTGTACAATTGGGTTACATTGGACTTTGTACAATTGGGCTACATTGGACTTTGTACTTAAGACAGAATGGACTGAGCAGGGGGTGACTCGCACAATGTCATATCTACAGTACCTGTAGCTCACCTACGGCCCTATTGTATAAAACCTTTTGTGTGCTGTTGTGACCCGCAGCAACCAGTCAGAACCCATCTTGCCCTGGAGCTTTAGATTCTGGCACTTAGTAATAGGTTGCTGTGAGGCCTACATCCTTATTCTTATTTCTATTATTTTTTACTGTCACTGGCCCTCCTAGCGAATACTAGCATAGAATATATGGAGAGTGCACTCTATGGGGCGGCATGGTGCTTTAGAATGTGATAATGTTGGAACGTTGTCACAAACATAACTTGCACACAAAAAGCAAACCAAAACAAGCCTGGAAAAGTAAATGATCCCAACAAAAATAAATAAATAAAATATTGCTCATTTAAAAATATCAACTAACCTAATCCCTAACCTTGAATTTGTCCCATTCGGAGCAAAGTAACAGGTCCTCATTAGAGATCAAATGCCTACCTAACCCTAGGTCCCTCCCAGGCTGAAGCCATGGAACAATCTGATAGTTCCAGGTATGGTGGTGCCCGTGACTCTCTTCCATGTCTACCCTCAATGCATTGTCCGGGACTCAACCGGCCAATTTCCTACTGGTAAGGTGCAATATAGGGATGTCCCGATACCACTTTTTTAAGACCAAGTACAAGTACAAGTACTTGCCCTCAGGTACTTGCCGATACCAATTACCGATACTTTTTCTTAAAGGGCCATGTGACATTTTTTCTCAAAACAACGCAAACTAATGATTTTAGGGCAGTTTCTCACCCGGGCTAAACACAGATGTCCCCAGAGCAGAATACAGATGTCCGCAGAGCACAATAGATCCCACCAGAGCAGAAGGCTGCAGTCTCAACTGGGCGGTATGTGGATCTCTGCTGGGCTCTCAGTTGATCGGACGGGTGTCGGTGTCCGGGGCTGTACTGTGCTGTGTGTGGGGCTGTCCATGGCTTTGCCTGTGCCAGGAAGAAGGAGCAGGAGGTATGGAAACGGACAGGCACTGCCAGGGACAGCTACTGCCAGGACCCCAGCAGGCTGCCGAGGTCCCGACAAAAATTTAAAGGGCTGGCATCGGCCTTAAGAATCGGGGCATTTCCACAAGTACTCATGAAAATGCCTGGTATTGGCCCCGATACCGATACTAGTATTGTTATCGGGACATCCCTAGTGCAATATATTTTTGTTTTGGGATTTGATACTGCCTCAGTAGTGCATAGCAAGGTACTAGTGAGGAGCTAAGCATCTAGTAAACCAAGTGCAGTGAGCTTGCCAGAAGCTGGAGGGTCCCCAGTCTTAATTTAGTGTTTGTAGCTAGGCTGTAGTCAGTCTGAGAACTGATTGTTATTGTTATTTAGGTTTGTTGGGGTTTTCCTAAGCCTAGGACACGGTTTAATTCTGCCTGCTACTGTGGAGTGTTCTCCAGCGGATCCAGTGAGAAGATACAATGTTGTAGGTTATTATTATTATTATACAGGATTTATATAGCGCCAATAGTTTGCGCAGCGCTTTACAATATAAGGAAGACATTACAATACAATTCAAGACAAGATGGTAAGGAGGGCCCTGCTCCTGAGAGCTTACAATCTAAAAGGGAGGGGGAGGTGATACATGAGGAGGGAGCTGTGTGGGGATGGACTTTGAGAATGTGACGGTTGAGCGGTTAGGTTGAGGTGGGATCGGCTTCCCTGAAGAGATGAGTCTTAAGGGATCGCCTAAAGGCAGTCAGAGTGGGAGACAGGTGGACAGGTTGGGATAAAGAGTTCCAGAGGATGGGAGAGACTCTAGAGAAGTCCTGGAGGCGAGTATGGGAGGAGTTGACAAGGGAACTGGAAAGCAGGAGGTCTTTGGAAGAGCGGAGGGGACGGTTAGGGTTTTTTGTACTTTTTTGTCTATGTTTTTTTAGAGTACTATTTTAGTGTTGTTACTTTTTTTTTTGTCCATGGGTTGTTAAGACAAAGAAAGCCTTGTATGTCACATGATATATGTATTAAGTTGCTATCTTAGGTAATTAAAAAAGTTATTAGTGAATGAATAGACCCCCCACGGGGCATACAGGGGTGAAAGCTGAATTGGTTAAACGTTGAATATGGTTTGAGGCGTCCCTAAACTTTTGCGCTCCTTATTGGTATTTAGATTGGAAACACTTGCTGGAGGTGAGTCCCTATGACAAGGTCATCTTGTTGAATGTTTTAAAGCCGGCATTTAGAAATGACTTCCTTCGCGTCCTTTAGGAATGCTCTCCACTCTTTACACTGAATTGACGCTGTTTACACAACAATCTGCTCACTCTCTCCTCTGTTACCAAAACTCCGACACACCCCGTGACCTGTGTACAGGAACACCTGCAGCTATGCGTAAAATAATAGACCGTACTAGAGTACTGGGAGGATTTGTCCCTGGAAATATCCCTGATGTTCATCAATAATCTGCTGCTTAGAATAAAATCCTTCATTACCGCTTTTAAGGTGGACCTGCCCTTTAAAATTCACAACTTATGAGAATCAGTAAAACATATGGTAAGGAAAATAAATACATATTCTAAAAAATAAAAAGTACTCTAATTTTGATAATATTAGCGACAGTAACATTATTATTATTATTATTTGCAATAATAATACTGATGATGATAATAATAATAATTGTAGTAAAAATTGTCTTACACAAATGTGAATGATGACAATGATCTAAGAAGGGATTTTCCTCACTTTGGAGAGACACTTGTCTGTCAGTTATTATTATTATTATTATTATTATTATTATCCTCAATATTTTGTTTATGCTGATGGGTGAATCTTGTTTGATTTTAAATGTGACCGGTGAATCTTGTTTGTAATGGGAATCTCTATATTGTGTGCATGCTGATGGGTGAATCGTATTTTATTATCAAATGTGACCGGTGAATCTAGTTTGTAATGAAGATCTCTGTATTGTGTGTATGCTGATGAGTGAATCTTGTTTGATATCAAATGTGGTAGGTGAATCTTTTATGTAATGGGAATTTCTATACTGTTATGTGTGTATTATTATGGGCGAATCCTGTTTGATTTTAAATGTGATGGGTGAATCTTGTTTGATATCAAATGTGGCCGATGAATCTTGTTTGTAATGATATTCTCTATATTGTGTGTATGCATGACTGGTGAATCTTGTTTGATAGTAAATGTGATGGGTGAATCTTGTTTGATATCAAATGTGGCCGATGAATCTTGTTTGTAATGATATTCTCTGTGCATGCTGATGGGTGAATCTTGTTTGATAGTAAATGTGATGGGTAAATCTTGTATGTAATGGCAATCTATATTTTGTGTATGCTAATGGCTGAATCCTCTTTGAAAATGATTGGTGAATGGGGTGAATCCCCTTTATAAAACTGATGTAAAATACAGAGAGACAAATGTCCAGCAAACATTCACTGTGTGAATCATACGGCAGACCCTTTACCACCAGACCCCCCTATGATAAATCCATTCAATTCCTATCATTAAATAGCACTGCGTTACAGTGAACTAGGTGCGTTGTGTTATTTTTACACTGCCATAAGGGCCCATTCACGCGTTCCGTGAAAATAAACGGGGCCCCAACGTGGTCCGACCCGGTGCCGCAATACCGCGCTTTGCATTGTGGTGTGGTGAAAAAAGCAGCGCATGCATCAAACAAAAGGCAACACAGTACTGCTAGATGCGTTGTGCGGTAGGGTGCTATGAACACAGCGCCATGGTGTGACTGGGCCCCGATAGCAGTGTGAATATAAATGTGAAGATTGAATTGGTGGGTAAGACTCTACTCACACAGCCTGGGGTTGGATATGTAATTCCTGGTGACGGCCAAGGCGTGCTCCCTGGCCCCCGCCATGTCACCGTGGTGTGCGTTCACCCTCATCTCCACTTTGGTAGCCATACTGGGATCAGCCGGGTGCAGTGTCTGCGGAGCCAGGGCCCCGTCCTGTTTATATAGGTGGCTGTGCGGCCCCGAGGAGTGTTGTGTATATAACTCTCACTGCTCATCCAGGTGAGACCGACCCACACCAGCCCGCTCCCGGCTCACCTGTGTGTACTGTAAACTGTCACAGCTCACTGACTGCCTCCATTAACCCTGACACTGCCGCCCTGCGTCTTATGTCAGAGGTGAGCAACTCCGGCCCTCCAGCTGTGCTTTAACCACAAATCCCAGCATGCCTCTGCCTCTGGGAGTCACGTCTGCAACTGTCAGTCTTGCAATGCCTCATGGGGCTTGTAGTTCCACAACAGCTGGAGGGCCGGAGATGCCCACCCCTGGCTTATGTGTAGAGAACTCGCAGACTTAAAGTGTATCTCCTCCGCCCCAGAACAGAAATGTCTTATATATTGCAGCTTAGCAATCCTGAGATGTGGCGGCTGCATTCGTTTTATCCCTTTATAATGGTATCCCCCTATGTAATAGCAATAACAATAAGTGTAAAAAAAAAAATCTATATAAATAAAAAAAGTAAAAAAAAATTAAAGTCACAAACAAAAACAAAAAAGGGTATAAAATTCATTTCAGTACGGCGTTGCATGACAGAATAAATGTCAGTCAAAGTACCGCAGCGCTGAATACTGAAAAATGGCCTGGATGGGAAGGGGGTTTAACACCGCGGATGTCAACTGGTTAAATAACATTAAATATTAAAATCTAAATAAATGTTATCTTCTTTATTTTTACATTGATACAAATGTATAATTTATTATTATTAAGTTTAAATAATTGAAAAGTGCTTGGCGTTCAGCTTTAACTCCTCGTCTTCCGGCAGATTTTATATATGTATTCCCCCCCCTCCCCCACACCCCCCAGAGGAATTGTGTAAAAGAAAGTTAAAGATGATTTGATATTTTCCGGTAACATTGTGGCAGAGAGAGATCAGATGATGATATTTGTAGTGATAACATGGTGGGGGAGGGGAGATTTATTATGGGACGTCCTGCGGCCATTTATTTTACAGACTCTGGTGGAGTGACGGAACCTGTTCTGAGGAGTCGGGGGAAGGGCGATCCGGGCGCCTCCGTCCTCGCTTCCTTTAAGCATAAAAAGTAAAATGTTTGAAAGCGTTTAGCGAAAGTGACTTCAATGTGCGACAAATGCGGCTGCAGGGCGAAAACTGTCACTAAAAGGAAAGTATAAGGCAGGGGTAGGCAACTACAAACCCCATCATGCTTCTGCCTCTGGAAGAAGTGCCTGTGGCTGTAAGAGTCTTGCAATGCCTCATGGGACTTGTAGTTCCACCACAACTGGCGGGCCAAAGGGAACTTAAGAGTTAAAGTATAACTGAAACCAAAACTTTTTAATAGTTTTGCATAGAGTGTAGAGGGATTAGAATCCCTGTCAGGTTTTTATTGCTGCCTGTGTCCTCCGTTAGGGAGATTCACCCTCTATATTTATCCAGGCCAGCTGTCAGGCAGACAGGGGCAACCACGGGGTCCTGGTGTTCCAATGTCAGTGTGTGGAGGAGGCCCGGGACATGGAGAGATGCTGGAACTTGGGGAGCAAGGAGGGGTCTGAATTACAGGGTGCAGATAAGTCTTGAGGGGCACAGGGGTTCTACTTCAGGCAGATGTGTTGCTCGCTATCTCTTACCTCTCTCCTGGCTGTCTCTCTCTCTCTCCCTCTCTCTCTCCCTCTCCTGGCTGTCTCTCTCTCTCTTCTGGTTGTCTCTCCTCTGGCTGTGTCTCCTCTCTCCTGGCTGTCTCTCTCTCTCCTGGCTGTCTCTCTCTCTCCTGGCTGTCTCTCTCTCCCTCTTTCCTGTCTCTCTCTCTCTCTCTCTCTCTCCTGGTTGTCTCTCTCTCTCTCTCCTGGCTGTCTCTCCTCTCCCTCTTTCCTGGCTGTCTCTCTCTCTCCTGACTGTCTCTCCTCTCCCTCTTTCCTGGCTGTCTCTCTCTCTCTCTCCTGGCTGTCTCTCTTCTCCCTCTTTCCTGGCTGTCTCTTCTCTCTCTTCTGGTTGTCTCTCCTCTGGCTGTGTCTCCTCTCTCCTGGCTGTCTCTCTCTCTCTCTCTCTCCCCTGGCTGTCTCTCCCTCTCTCTCTCCTGGCTGTCTCTCCTCTCTCTCCTGGTTGTCTCTCCTCCCTCTCCTGGCTGTCTCTCCCTCTCTCTCCCCTGGCTGTCTCTCCCTCTCTCTCTCCTGGCTGTCTCTCCTCTCTCTCCTGGCTGTCTCTCCTCTCTCTCCTGGCTGTCTCTCCCTCTCTCTCTCCTGGCTGTCTCTCCTCTGGCTGTGTCTCCTCTCTCCTGGCTGTCTCTCTCTCTCCTGGCACCCTCTCTGTCTCTCCTCCCTCTCCTGGCTGTCTCTCTCTCTCTCTCTCCTGGCTGGCTCTCCTCTCTTTCTCTCTCCTGGCTGTCTCTCCTCTCTCTCTCTCCTGGCTGTCTCTACTCTCTCTCCTGACCTTGTCTCCTCTCTCTCCTGGCTGTCTCTCCTCTCTCTCCTGACCTTGTCTCCTCTCTCTCCTGGCTGTCTCTTCTCTCTCCTGACCTTGTCTCCTCTCTCCCTCTCTCCTGGCTATCTGTTTTCTCTCTCCCCTGACTGTCTCACTTTGCTCTCCCCCCTGGCTGGTTATTCATTTATTTATGTATTAATTCATTCCTTAATATATGTATTTATTTACATATTTGTGTATGTATTATGTACTTATTAATTCATGTTTTTATTTATTTTACTTATTTTGTTTGTTTATTCATTCATGTATTGTGTTTTACTTATGTATTTATGTATTTATTCATTCATGTATTTATTTATTTTATATATTTATTACTATATAAAGGAAAAAAGACAGAATATTAAAAAAAATCCTTGTTTCCATTACTTTCTGTTATAAACCACACAAAAAATTTCACCATCATTGGTGGTTAATGACATATAAACTCCCCAAGAAACAATTTCACCATCAATGGTGGTCAGTGGCATTTATCATGATTAGGTTAATCATGATCCATAGTACAGTACAGTCCATAGTACAGTACTATCTGATTGGACAACACATTTCATAGGAGACATACTCCGCGCTGGCGGATCGGAGGGGGGAATCCATCCCCTCCCCTGTCACGGCAGAGAGCCGTGACAGGATCAAGAAGTGAGCGAACACCGGCATGTGTTCGCTCACCTCCCGATCTACTGAGGCCTTGTTCACACCAAATGCAGACCAGATCCGGTCAGGTTTCTGCACACGCAGTGCAGTGGGTTGTGCCGCGTTTTAGACGCATTTTGGATGCGTTTAGGGCCGGTTTTGGGGGGGGGGGAACTATTTAATTTTTTTAAAGTTTAACATGGGCTTTCAGGCACTTGCATGCGTTTTTGATGCGTTCCAGACCAGATCCAGAGCAGGTAAAATAGGGCTTGCCGCATTTTTTTCATCCGGTCTGGATCTGGTCTGGATCCGCACGCTGCGAAGAAAAAAAACAGCGCAAACTTCGGCGCTATGCATCGGGGCATTTTGACAAGTACAAGTACTTGTCAAAATGCCCTGTATCGGGCCCGATACCGATGCTAGCATCGGTATCGGGACATCCCTAGACAGCGGAAGTCAGCATAAGCAGGAAGTTCAAATACAAGGCAGGGTGCTGCAATGCTGAGTAGGTGGCATGGTATGCTGAGTAGGTGGCAGAGGTTCCCCAGGATGTGGAATCTAAGAGCCAGCCGGTATTCGCCAGAGCTCCTGATGGTGGAGATAGGCTTGGCTGCGTGCTGACACCAGGTCACAATCCCTAGGTCCACCCAACTCACCTAACAGGTACAGGGTACAAATCAAAGGTTAGGGGCAGACTAAAGACTTCCAGGGACCAAGTGAAGTACAGCGTAGACTGTAGACAGGGATTTCCAAGGACAAAAGGGAAGCAGAGGGCAGCCAGTAGACAGGGATTTCCAAGGACAAAAGGGAAGCACAGGGCAGCCAGTAGACAGAGATTTCCAAGGACAAAAGGGAAGCACAGGGCAGCCAATAGACAGGGATTTCCAAGGACAAAGGGAAGCACAGGGCAGCCAGTAGACAGAGATTTCCAAGGACAAAAGGGAAGCACAGGGCAGCCAGTAGACAGGGATTTCCAAGGACAAGCCAAAGGTTCGGTACATGGGAAAACTTCCAGGAATTCAGGGTAAATCACAAATGGGGGACTCGGCAACTAGCTTAGGAAAGCGTTGCTCGGGCCGCGTGCCGTTCGCTGTCCTGAGTTTAAATGGAGAAAGGAAGAGGGAGGATCCACAGGATTGGCCACAAGTAGACTGCACTGATTGGCCGAGAACCTGCATAAGAAACGGCAGGAGAGGTCGGCCGACGCCAAAAGCTTGCAGACAGGTGCAAGAGTGAGTCAGGTTCAGAGCGCATGTCTGGAGGACTACAAGCACCAGCACAGCTCTGCATGCCTGCAGAACCAGGGGTAAAAGATATGTATATACTTGTAGAACTACAAGTAACAGCTCAGCTGCAAGTCTGCAGCTGAACTGTGACACAAAGGATAAAATTCAAAATTTTAACAACGACCACTTACAAAGCCATCCACAACTCTGCCCCGGCTATATCTCAAACCTTGTCTCAAAGTATCACCCTAACTGTCCACTCCGCTCTTCAAAAGACCTCCTGCTTTCCAGCTCCCTCGTCATCTTTTCCCATGCTCGCCTCCAGGACTTCACTAGTCTCTCCCATCCTCTGGAACTCTTTACACCAACCCGTCTCCCACTTTGACTGCCTTTAGGCGATCCCTTAAGACTCATCTCTTCAGGGAAGCCTATCCCACCGCAACCTAATCACTCAACCATCACGTTCTCAAACAATTCATCCCCACACAGCTCCCTCCTCGTGTATCACTTCCCCCTCCCTTTTAGATTGTAAGCCCTCAGGGGCAGGGCCCTCCTTACCATCTTGTCTTGAATTGCATTGTGATTCTCATGTCTTCTTTATATTGTAAAGCGCTGTGCAAACTGTTGGCTCTATATAAATCCTGAATAATAATAATAATGTGGATGGCAACACACGTGGCTGCATTTTACATTTGAATCTGGTAGGAAGTCACCTTTTAAAGCTGCCGTACTCCTAAATTCCCATGATGCCCTTCGGTAGGCAGCACTTATTGGACCTCCTGTTTTCTTTAATGACGGACTCAACCAAGATTTACTGAAAGCAGACAAATTTTATTTTGTGAGAATGAAGAAAAAAAATGTTTCGTCAAAACACCTTTCAGTAGCGAGCACCAAGCACAATATCACTTGTCCTGAAAAATGACATAACATATGAATTTATAATTTTTCCAAGGACAAAAGTCAAATCGGGACTAGTCACAGGACAGTTACAACAACTTTTTTTTATTTTTCTTCCTTTGTGTCATTGTCACCAGCGGTTATTAAACAGTGTTATTGGCAATCAGTATGTTGCGGGGTCACGGAGCTCTCGTGGGTTACTTGTTTCCGAATATGCCGGTTTAACTTCTTTCCATACAAAGTGGCACCAGTGTCTCTTCAGAGTAGTAAAGGGCTCTCTTCAGCTGTCTGTTGGTGTTGGGTTTGTTCGATATTTTTGGGCTGGAGACATGATACAATATTCCAGTAACATGGAATGATGTCATTAGGTAGACCGGTTTGCTCTTTTGAGGCAACCTCAAAGTTCTGGAGATCTGCTGTCCCTCATGTGATTTCATTTTTTTTTAAATATAGGCATGGCTGAGCTGGAGGCTGGTGGAGGTCAAGAAAAAGGTTCTACACTTAACTCACATGAGAGGTATATAATATTGACCAGTAGTAGGCCACCATGACTCTTGGCCAACACTACTAGAAGTCCATACCAATAACTGGTACAATGGAGAATAGGTACAGTGGAGGTGGAGACTATAACAGGAGGGCAAAGCCTGAGTAATGGTGCTACCTTGTATCTCAATCTTCTCAGGCCTTCCTTATTTCTGTAGAGCGTGGGCCTGAATAGATGAGAAAAATCCTCAAACATGTTACATGACTTGACCCCAAGTGGAGGTGGAGACTAAAATAAGAGGACAAAGCCTGCGTAATGGTGCTACCTTGTATCTCCCTCTTCTCAGGCCTTCCTTATTTCTGTAGAACGTGGGCCTGAAAAGATGAGAAAAAGCCTCAGACATATTACATGACTGGCACCCAGTGGAGGTGGAGACTATAATAATAGGACAAAGCCTGGGCAATAGAGCTACCTTGTATCTCCCTCTTCTCAGGCCTTCCTTATTTCTGTAGAACATGGACCTGGAAAGATGAGAGAAAGCCTCTAGACATTTTACATGATTTGACCCCAAATGTTAGGTCATGGCACTGAGCCTAGAAGTGTGACTTTGCTTGATGAAACCAGGAAATGACCGCACACCTGTTTTAAAATTAAATGACCCGTGCAACGATCCGACCCACCAGCTACTTTCAGAACACATCAACCAAGCATCCACCACAACCAGCACAGGGAATTTCAATTGTTCACCTGCAAAAACTTCCTCTTCAATTATTTCTATGATGCATCCAAAATTCTTCAAAAAAGAGCAGTGTGACAAATAAAGTACTCCATAAAAAAGCACTACCACTCAAGTAGGAGTTGTACTCACTGCACGTAAATCATTTTGAATGTATTGGAGAAATTAAAGGAAGGTCCCCGTTGCTTCATGGCTGTGCTTACCAACCAGCATTGCCAACATCAAAGCACATCACATACCACTACAAAATAAGCCACTGAAGTCAAAGCAGCAATGTTTGGCCAGGGCCATGGCTCAGAACCAGCAACATTACAGAGGCACTTTGCAACCAAGATTCTTAGGGTCTTGGATTCTGAGGAACCAGGATCAGAGAGTGATGGCCTGTCCAGAAGGTAAAGATGACTAAGGAGAGAATTCATTGCTTTGTATCTGTTTCAGCTCAGTGCTGCAGTGATTGGTACTGGTAGAAGGAGCTCCAAATTCTGCCATGAACACCGGATGTCCTATGTGGACTATATAGTCCCACGGAAGGTCATTATATCCAATGGCCACGCCACTTTCATCAAGGCTCCTAACTGCCAGACCATACATTGCTGCTGAAAATTGTTCATTAATTCTCATCAGAGTGACGTTTTAATGTCATAGTAAGAAAGGAAAAGCAAGCGCCCATAAGTAGAATATAACATACACAGATTCGCATATTTTGGGGGGATTTTTATTATTGACAGGAGTACCCCTTTAAGACAACGCATACCCATAAACAGCAATTGTTTTGCTGGTTTCTAGTCTAGATTTGGCGGAGATTTCAAATTTTCCGTCACATTCCTTTGCTTTTAAAGCTGAACTCCAAGCCGATATTACTGATCAATGTATGCATTCCTTTAGGTATGAATTTGTATTAATGGCTTTATGTAATAAATAATAACTAATAAATTAAAAATGATGTAATAATACATTATGTATTGCTTAACCATGCTTTTGCTATTCGGTGCTGTTTAACCATTCATAGCCTTTTTTCCTGCAAGATATCTATCTGAATGCAATGTTCTGCTAGTTGTAAAATTATTTGAATAAATGTTTCCTTTACTTGGAAATGTTATCAAAAATAAAGCAAAACAATGAACATAATAAAATATTTTGCTCATTTCCACAGATGCAAATACAGATTGTACTTGCGGTGTCCAAGAGCTCCAGCTGCTGTGCTTGAAGCAGATCTCAAATTTTGGAGGTCTGCTCTTCCTGATGTTTAGGTCTATACAAAGGTTCTACCCTTAGCTGACATGGGAATAATATACTGTTGGCCAGTTGTTGGTCACCATGACTCTTGGTCTACAGTTCCCAAAAGTTCGAATGGACATAGCTTTCGTTTTACAAGAACTCCCATCGATATGAGCCCATATTTACCCTATCTCCATCACTGCCCTCCACAGACTCAATGATCCAGCCCTGGTACTCATCTAGGTGTCATTCTTCCTGCAAGGCCAGGGGGTCAACGTTCTACCCATCTGCCTGGGCTTACAGGAGAATCTACATGAGCCCATATTTACCCTATCTCCATCACTTTCCCCCACAGACTCACTGATCCTGTCCTTGTACTCTTCTAAGCATCATTCTTCCTGTGAGCCCAGGGGATCAATGTTCTAGCCACCTGCCTGGGATCACATGAGAATGATGTAGAAGAGAGCAGCACCACATCATTATATTGAGAAAGAAGCAGATTCAAATTTTTGGAGATCTGCTGTTCCTGATGTTTAGGTCAAGACAAAGTTTTTACACTTAGCTGGCATGGGAGGAATATACGGTTGGCCAGTTGTTAGTCACCATAACTCTTGATCTAGTACCCAAATGTTTGAATAGATATAGCTTTTGTTTGATAAGAACGGCCATCTAAATGAGCCCATATTTGTCTTATCACCATCACTGTCCCCCACAGACTCACTGATCCAGCCTGATACTCTTCTAAGTATCATTCTTCCTGTGAGCACAGGGGATCAAGGTTGTACCCACCTGCCTAGGCTCACAGGAGAATGCTGTAGAAGACAGCATCATCATGGCATTATATTGAAAAAGAAGCAGATTAAAATTTTGGGAGATCTGGTGTTCCTGATGTTTAGGTCAAGACAAAGGTTCTACACTTAGCCATCATGGTAGGAATGTACTGTTGGCCAATAGTTGGTCACCGTGACCTTTGGTCTACAGTACCCAAATGTTTGAATGGAAATAGCTTTCATTTGACAAGAACGGCCATCTACATAAGCCCACATTTTCCCTATTTCCATCACTATTCCCCACAGACTCACTGATCCAGCCCTGGTACTCTTCTAGGTCTCATTCTTACTGCGAGGCCAGGGGGTCAACATTCTACCCACCTGCCTGTGCTCACAGGAGAATGCTGTAGAAGAGATCTCCTGTTTCTGATGTTCAGTTCAAGGTTTGTAGAGGTCAAGATAAAGGTTCTACACTTAGCTGACATAGGAGGAATATACTGTTGGCCAGTAGTTGATCACCATTACTCATTGCCTACAGTACCTGAATGTTCAAGTGGAAACAGCTGCGTTTGACAAGAATGGCCAGCCACATGAGTCTATATTTACTATATCTCTCACTGACTCACTGATCCAGCCCTGGTACTCTTCTAGTCATCATTCTTCCTGTCCACGGGGTCAAGGTTCCACCTACCTCTCTGGGCTCGCAGGAGAATGCTGTAGTGAGCAGCACTATGTCATTATATTGAGAAGGTGAAGAGTGAAGTTGAAGAGGACCTGTAATGCCACCAGACAGAAGACACTTGAAAAAAAGTTATGTATATTGATTTCTTTGGTGCAGGGATGCTACAATGGGGGAGAAAGGGGACCAGCAGGGAAGGGAGGTGGAGTGCCAAGCCTGGAATTGGACTTTACTTGGTGAAAATTGTATTAAATTGATTTTAAATGCAGCCATAGTAGTATGAACCCAAATTTGTCTTTATATTGCCTGTACAGCAACAATAATACTTTGAAAGGTAAAGCCAGTTATTGTGATTTGATATGGTGGTCTGTTTTGGTGCACAGTGCTGACAGTCTAGCACTGGGAAAATGCTAACTGGAAGGGAGAGCAATGGGATAATGTTATCAGTACATTGCTGGTCCTTCATTGTCCAATCTCCATCCTGGGTCCAAGCTTTGCTGCTATTGCATTGAAGGTCCACGACCTGGCTATCGTGTCTGTTGGATGGCATAACAAATTTATAGGTGGGTGAAACAGCCCCAATATATGTAATATATGTATTTTAACTGCGTGCCTGGAGTTCAGCTTTAATGGTTTAAGCCTTTGAGAAACAGAGGGTCAGTTCTTACGTACAATTATAATTAAATTCCCACGCCACTGGTAGATCTCCTGGAGGTCTCTGATGGAGGAAATTCTGATGGAAACATTTTATCCCAAATTAAAGCATTTACTATTCTCCAGAATGGCGGCATATGTGAGAGAAATTGTTACGTGTCCACTGTAAAGATTTTCAACCTATTATACACATTATAAAAATGTACCGAGGGCGTTTAACAGGCAGACGTCAGTTCGATATTAAAAAGAGAACTGAATTCTAAAGGTTGAATGTGATTTTTAAAATGTTCTGAATAGGAAATTGAAATATTTAAGACTTTTAAATGAGAAGAAAGTTGACTGGTTCTATCAGAGCCAAGCCCTCCGCTTTGTACTTCCTAAGACATGATCAAGTAAGATTTCTGTTCTACGTTACGCCCCTTGATAGCTCTATTGAATTTGTGATGCTGCCATACACATAACGATGTTGGCTGTTTGATCATAGATTTGATCTTTTTAAAGAATCCGTGGATTGAAAACGATTGTTTGATACCACAATGTAAACATTGAGTTGTTCAAATTCAGGTGGATCTTTCCACAAGGACCAGATGTTTAATTTGGAAGAATTGACCACTTATTGATTGCCCCACATAGCGCTCATTTCACCAAGTGTACTGGCATAGCCTTCCTCAATATCTACAGCACTAATTCAGGTGAGAATAGGGAATGTTTTTTCCAGTGTGTATACCTGAACCAACATTGTGTACAGATGCGTCTCCTGCACTCCTTACAGCATCTAGACCTTTGTTAACATGGTGCTCGCAGTGATAAGCACGAATGGTGCCATGCGTCTTCAAGTACAAGAAAATGGATGATCACCAGCACTCCGGAAATGTAGTTCAAATCCTAGTGTTAGGCTATTTGACGCATGTGACGTTGTGTTTCTAATAAATGAACACTAAGATTTGAACTACATCTCCGGAGTGCTGGTGATCATCCATATTCTGGTACCTGAACCAACAGACTTTGAGTGAAGCATTTGGACTTGGCGGGCTCTAAAAATAGTTCCACCTCCTAAAACCCTGACACACTGTTATGGACAATGTTTGTAAGTATGTCCACACTGCCATTTGTTGTACTGAACCAAAATAGTAAGTTATAATGATTCTACTCACTAACAGGCCATTGTACCATTGGGTTTGTCTATACTCATATGCTGACCAATAGTGCCGGTGGCCAAATGAGGACCAATTTCCTGGAAATTAGGTCAAACGTGGCCTTCCTTGGTTAATAACCAGCTGCCATACGGTATTCAAAGCTTTTACCTATCGGCATGGCCTTATAAAGACCACATTCATATAAATTGGGTCACACTCGGCCTTCCTTGGTCTAAAACCAGCTGCCATACTGTAGTCAAACCTTTTACTTATCATCATGGCTATATAAAAACCACATTCATATAAATTGGGTCAAACGTGGCCTTCCTTGTCCAATAACCAGTTGCCATACTGTAGTCAAACCTTTTCCCTATCATCATGGCTATATAAAGAGCACATTCATATAAATTGGGTAAAACGTGGTCTTCCTTGGTCAATAACCAGCTGCCATACTGTAGTCAAACCTTTTACCTATCATCATGGCAATCCAAAGACCAAATTCATGAAAATTAGATCAAACCTTCCTTGGACAATAACCACCTGCCATAATGTATTCAAACCTTTTACCTATTGTCAAAGTGTATTGTCATACACTTTGGTGCCACCCACACTGGTTTACAGGAACCTTACATAGTTATCGTGTGGAACGCCACTGAGCTGGATTACAGAGCTGACACTTAAAAGCCGGTCTGTTATTAATTAACATTTGCTTTCACATCATTAAACATTGGCTACAGACATATGTGCTGGTGCCCCCCTCCCCCCCCGCCCCCACGGTCAATGTCATGCTCTGTACTTCCTGTTTTGGGAATTTGTCATCACTGTGAGAACAAGCACACGCACACACGCACACACACGACTAGACACATTTGGTTGGAAAGGTCTCTTGATATTTCGTTTGACTTGCAAGACCAGTCACTAGGTGTGTGGACAGGAAGCAAATGAAGTGGACTTTGACACAAGTTTTGGGGTCAACGATGACTCTTAAGAACTCGGCTTCTTGCTGGTGACACTGTCTTTTCTCTCCAGGCGGGTGTAGGGCTCGAATGCCGAGCTACCCAGTCCGTAACCGGTTGGTATTTCATGGAGGGCTCCAAGTAGAGGACCTGGGAAACACAGGGGACCTGGTAGCCTCGGAGAAGTCGATGAAGCTAAGGACGGGACTTGGAGGGTGAAGGCCCCGGCTCCGGGAGGGCTACTGCTTATTCCTGGTGACGTGCTGCCCGAATTACCCAAGCTGGATCCATTGGCTGACGGGGTGCACATTGGGTTTTGACTAGGAGAGAGCAAATTGTGTGGTGCTGGTACGGACAACAGTCTACCTTGCTCCAATAACCGTAAAATATTGCAAGTCGCAAAGGATTCGGAGGTGGAAGAGGAGCGTTTCTCAGAGTCCCTGCTCTGGTCCTTCTTCTGCTTGGTCCTTCGGTTCTGGAACCAGACCTTGACCTAGGGGGGAGAAAGAGAACTGATAAACAACATTGTCATATATTTATCCCAAAGGAATAGAAAGAACCAATAACACAAAAAACAACAACATATACAATGGGGGGAATTTATCAAAACTGGAGCAGTTGTCCACAGTAACCAATCAGCTTCTCTCTTCTGTTTGTTCAGTTAAGCTTTGAAAATGAAATCTCGAAGCTGATTGGTTGTCAGATTCGTTAAATTCAAATCAATGTTTCTTATTATCTGTAGTTCACTGTAATTGTAAAGTCATTATCATCTTCATAGCCAAGTAAAGGAAAACATTTTCTCTCACTGCTGTGGTGATATGTAGGATGAATTACATGCCAAGGAGCTATTATTGTTGTCTGCAACCATTCAGCGGATCTGTTTAAAGAACTTCAGGATTTTAATAAGTTAATCCTTGAAGTGAGGCTCCCCCCACCCGCACTGCAAAGGGTTAACGGCTTGTTTTTCTCTAGGGGGAAATACTGACCTGATCCTCGATTCCAATCCCGTGGCAGTGACCGCTCACCTCTCTCCCCCTCTGTCCCGACTGTGACATGTCTTCACGTCTAAAAGACCTGTATTATATATGATGACATCACGGGACCTTAGACCACCGGAGTCTGGGGGAGAAGAGGCTACAGGGACCAGTCTAGCAGCCAAGGGGGACCGAGGAATCGGGTGAGTATATCTTTATTTTCACCCCTAGACAAAACGAGATCTTAACCCTTGCATTGCAGGGGCAGCCCCACTGCAAGGGTTAACTTTTCCAAATCTTGGAGTTCTTCTTTAGGTTTGGTCAGCTCTGCCCTACATAATCTCCTCTGTCTGTCAGCATAAAACATAGCCATATTATATGTGACGCCTGGGCAGCACATTGATGAGTTACTGCTCCAAGATAAGTCGTATCAAAACTGTATGACCAGTTCTGTGTCTTTGCTTCATGGCAGCTGTCAAAGCCCTTGGAAAGGAGTGCAAAACAGACGCAGGGGGTCTTTGAGGGGAGCCGTTCTGCTTTAACTAGCCACCCAACAGCAACAGTAACCTGCCCGGGGATCGTGAAAACCTAAAAGAGAACACCTTTTATTAAATGTATTTTAGCTTATTACCCTTTATTGATATACAACAATGTAGCTTTATAGTAAGCCAGGTTAAAGCTGAACTTCAAACATTGTCTAAATCCATGAGGAAGGGGGAAGGTGGGGGTAGGGACAAGCTTAAATGTTTAAGCTGGCCCCCGGGATAAGCAAATATTGTCTAAATTAGGGGTAGGCAACCTCCAGCTGTGGTGATACTACAAATCCCATCATGCAACTGCCTTCAGTAGCCATGCCTGTGGCTGCCAGAGTTTTGCAATGCCTCGTGGGATATGTAGTTCCATAACAGCTGGATTGCCGAGGTTGCCTACCCTTGGTCTAAACACAAGTCATGTCACTTCTTCCTTACACCTTGGTGAGCTTTGTGCATTTATTCCAGATCTGTGCAGTAATCCAATGTGAGACTTGGACCTTCCTGTAATAAAGCAGTTGCATCACAAGGGGGTGCGGCCCGCACCCGGGTGACACCATTGGTGGGGTGACACCAAAATGACTGACAGTCATTTTGGTGTCACCCCCTCTGAAAAGTCGGGCTCTCGCTCATGGACCGTGGGCCCGACAGTTGAAGGAGAGAGAGAAGGGGAACCGGGGACATACCTTATCCCGCCGGGTGAACGTCCCCTCCTCTCTCTGCCGGCGTCCATCACCAAGATGACTGCCGGCAGGTATCAAAAAGGTAATCGCGCACGCGCACGGTGATCACACGCGCGCGGTGATAACATGCGCATGCGCGATGACGTCACGGCGGGGTGTCACCCAGTATCTGCTCCGGGTGACACCCGGCCTAGGGACGCCCCTGAATAAAGACCACTCACTGCTGCTCTCGCTCCTCATGCAGGGTGACTGGTCTTATCTCCGCCCCCTCCTGTAGTTTCCTGTCGTGGGCGGAGCCTACTGGGTCCCTCCCATGGCTCTGCTCTCTGCACAGATTATGTACAGCACAGTGAAGATGTCACTGCTAACTTTACATGGTATTATCTGGGTTTATAAAGGCGTTTGGTGCTCACAAACTGGAATTATATCCTTTTGTGGCTACTGAGGAGTATATTTAAATGAAAGTTTTTGTGCCTGCAGTTCCTCTTTAAAAAAAAAAAAGACTCACGTCCATTGAGTTCAACCTGCATTGGACAGTGAGATCTGTAACAAGTTGGTTACAAAATTAATTAATTAATCTATTTATTTATTTATTACATCGGCCAACAATTCAGATTTAGTTGTTTTTGTTTCAATCGCGGTAAAATAAGTAATTGTGCCTTTAAAATGAAACAAAACCATGATTCGGAGGGAAAAAAAAGATTTCGGCGCTCCGGCCACACAAGCCCCATCCTGCCGTCTGCCATGCCGGCTCTTTTATAGAGCGGTTAATTAGCTTGCCCGTCCCAGGCTGCCATTGATGGCGGTTTGTATGGGCGCTCAGCGTGCATTGTGGAAAGAGCCGCCTGCGAAATGGAGTTTCTCGAGGGAGTATAGAAAAGTTTCCCCACTTCCCTTTTCAGCCATAATT
>NW_017306724.1:160365-171615 GCF_000935625.1 Nanorana parkeri
GGATAGACATGTATGCTAATGGGCAGCGCTGGAACACCCCGTTATAAAGGGACTTGTCATTTCTTTGAATATGTTTCCTTCCTTCAAGAAAAAAACTGCTGTGTATTTTCCATGAGCAAATATTTTGACCCGCCATTGTCATATTTATCATCTTAAAACAATGAATGACCTGGTACCCGTTTGCCGAACCGTATTTCAAGCCGTGTAATACATAGAGGGGTTGTAAATTCTCTTACAAGGCAAGACGCAAAGGCAGCAAATCAAAAATGTCTGATCCCGTGTACATGGAAATATACGAATGATGCAAAGAAATAAGATTGTAAACATTAAAGGGGAACAGTCGCTATAGCTCTGACAGCCTCTTGTTTCAGACACTACAGGCATGAAAGATAACTGCCGGCAAAAGAACGTGGCAATGACTTGCTGTTAAAAGAACACCTGATGCAATAATGAGGTACGATGAACCCCTAACTAAGTAAAGAGAATGGGGGTTGTACTGCCCTCTTTTCCCCAAAATGCATAAGTCAGTGACAAATGATAAGATTTAAAATCTTGTGTAAGATACACATCACATAGAACACCCCACCCTTGACCCCACCCCGCTAGAACACAACCAGCTCCAGACATGATACAGGCTCTCATAAATCACATTACAGCATTTCAGTCATATCATCTTTATTAATAGGACACACGCCTGGTGTCATTAAACAAATTAACAGAAGTCTGGCAAGCCAAAGCACTAACACAGCATTTAACCAGAGATTTTTAATTAAGCACCATCGTAAAATTGGCATGCCATAAGACCTCTTGAGAAGTACTTTCTGCAGGTCGTAAATATTTACGCTGAGCAGGTAGCGGAAGACGCATTTCAGTGTGGCTGTTATTCACTAACAAAACCAAAATATATACAATTTCCATAATTAATGCTATGATTGAGCTAAGTTAATAGCAAGTGTTTCACAAATGTATAGGAAAATAGCAACCATGTAGATACCAAATACCCCTATATTAGGAGGCGCAGAAAGCTAATGGGACACTTTGCTGAGGAAGTCTTACATAAAACTGATTTCTGTTGAATTATGATTTCGTTCTGTGTAATAATATTTTGGTCAGACTATAAAACATCCTAAAATATTGATACAATTAGAAAAACTGGCACTGAGGGAGGATCTGCTGAAATATCATAAAACCCTTTAGTACCCCTCAGATCCTCTGGCTATATCAATTATTCTGTAGACACCCTCTAAAGCAGGGGTAGCCAAACTCCGGCCCTCTAGCTGTGGTAAAACTACAAATCCCGTGATGCATCTCTCTCCGGGAGTCATGTCTGTGAGAATCTTGCAATGCCTCATGGAATTTTTAGTTCCACCACAGCTGGAGGGCCGGAGTTTGGCCACCCCTGCTCTAAAGGATCCACAAGAAGCTGCTGCAAATGGCTGCTGGGATCCCTCAATTTTCCATCAAAACTATGCCAGATTGCTAAGGGTCATTCATGAGAGCCAATGACCTCAGACTGCATCAGATTGGACAGCGAATTGGAACCAAGTCATTTGGTGCCTATAGTCTGTTTTTGTAACATCTTTTCTGTTAAGGTTTTTCTTGCACCATTTTTCTTTTCCTTTCATTATATCGATATCTTAAAAGTGATAAACGGATTCTCTAATTGCTCTAATTAGGAATGAAAGAATGACGGCCTCTTTGAGGAAAGCTTCTATATTTTCAACTCTGTTTCCTCCCTGCCTGGCAAAGCAGTGGGTGTTGCAGATATTTCCTATAGGTCAGAATTGATATAACACATATTGTGAGTGTTTGTAAGGTATCTACTGTGCATGTGTTTGTGCACAACAGGAAAACGTGTGCTAGTGCGCATGAGCCCGCAACGGGACATATGTACGAAGGCGCGCTGACCTCTGCGGCACAGGAAGTTATGTGGTATCTCTAATGGATCAGCCTGTTTAAAGCAAGCATGGCCTGTGCTTAGTTGCTGGATGGTCTTTCAGCTTGTCCCTGTGATCCTGTTGTTCTGCCTGATTATTGCTCCTGTGTTTTGATTTGGATTGTACCTGACTTCTCCTGATTGCCTTCTGACCTTGGAATTTTGTCTCAAGAGCTGGAAAATGTCTGTGTAGGGTGAGGCTGAGAGGGCCATTGTCACATTCTGGAGGCAGCAGTGGATTTTGGAGACTGCTGCTATCACATATTGTTTGCAGTGTAGTGAGATATTTCTATTCAGAGCACAAGTTAAGTAACTAACCCTGCACTAAACGACTGTAACACCAGTGGAAACAGTTCATAGAGATAAGCCAATGCCTAACATTTTATAGAGAGAGAAACATACATCGTTCAGCTATACAATTTTGACCACTGACAGGACAGAGGAATGACATTGATTACCTCCTTATAATGGCACCTGGAAGTGGGGGGGGGGGGGATATATTAGGCTGCAAGTGAATATTTTGTCCCTGAAACTGATGTGTTGGAAACAGGAAAAATGGACAAGTGTAAGGATTTGAGCAACTTAGACAAGGGCCAAATTGTGATGGCTAGACGACTGGATCATAGCTGGTCTGGTCTGCAGTGGTCAGGAGCTACCAAAGGTGGTCCAAGGAAGGAAAACTGGAGAACCAGTGACAGGGTCATGGGTGGCCAAGGCTTACTAATGAACGTGGGAAGCGATGGAGGCCCCACCTCGCAACTTTCAAGACTGAAAGGATCTGCTACTGATTGTTTTGGTGCCAGATACCACAGCATACCTTCAGAGGTCTAGTGAAGTTCATGCCTCGATGGGTCAGGGCTGTTGTGGTAGAAAAAGGGAGACCTACTCAATATTAAATGGATGGTCATAATGTTATGGCTGATTGGTGTATAGCAACAGTCCACTCCCTTTTTTTTTTTTTTTCATCCTGTCTGATATGGCAGAGTACAAGAGAATGAGCAAAGACGATATGAGAAATGTGTACCAAGCAAGGCTAATCGAAACATGGCAAAATGAGGTAGGACATTAAACGTGATTTACATAAGGTAGATATTCAGACCATGGGGGAACCTGCAGCAGAAGGGGTTCTGTCTGTCTCAGGTTCAGTTAGTTATGGTACAGCCCAGATATGTGAGAGTACTAAATGTGCCAACCAATGTAACCCCCAGTCCACAGCATGAGCATGCCAGCACTAGACTGTCTATACCCAACACAATCCTCCTCAGGTGCAGAAAGCAGTGCAATGAATAATAGTGACAGATCCTTTTGGCATTCCTGCAACTTGAACATGAGTGGAAGGCTGCAGAATATCAGGATGAGAGAGAGGCTGCAAAATGCAGAGTTATCATGTTGGCATGACCTGGGGATGGCTAAGCTCAAGCAACAGTGGCAGAATCAGTTTCTTGATTCCATTGAGCACAAGGAAGTACCATTTGCTGTGAGCCATGCAGACAGATTTCCAGTCATTGAAAAGGAAAGTGATATTGATACCTATACTATCCTCCTATACTAAAATGTGCCGTCATTACCACTTGCCGCAGAAGCAGTAAGCCCGGTGACTTTATCCAGGCCTGAGAGGCAAAGCCCTGGAGGCCTATATGGAATTGCCAACGGAGCAGGATGACGATTATGAGGCCATAAAGGACACAATAATCAAAAAGTATCAATCGACACTAGAATTATAGCACAAAAGATTCAAGTCAATACAGAAAGAACCTGCAGACACGGATGTGATAAGCCGCCTACGCACCACATCCCAACAATGGACTAAATGTCTGGGAAAAAAAGATTCCTATGAGTCCCTGGAAGTTCTGATTATCCAGGATCCACAGTTCCACTGTTTATGTTAGAGCGCAAGCTGGTGCACAAGGTCTGTGATGTCTACATAAATACTCGGTATCTGACCACCACAGGGCTCCCCATAGTGGCTGGAAAGGAGGGAAAACATCAACAGCAACTCCTGCTACAGCTGTGAGCCAAGCCTCCCGGCAGTGCACTTGGATCTCTTGGTAACAAGCCGGCATCAGCTGAATCCTAACAACGCTATACTTGTGGCAAGCCCAGACTCCTCAGAGGTCATCATCACCTGGCCAGCTGGCCAACACCCATTACTCTGTGCTGTTCCTCCGTGGAGCATCCAGGGTAACACTACCAAACTACAGCCTTTCGCCATGAGTAACCGTACCATTACTATTACCCCGTGCATGGGTTTTCATCAAGTGGGATGGGAAGTGGGATTTAATTGGGGGGTGGGATGAGAGATGTTGGAGTCTTGGACCAGATTCCCACAAAGGTTCTGCTAGACATAGAGCTGTGGATTCTGGTCTCATACTATGAGCCTTCAGATAGCAGCCAGGATTCAATAACCGGACCCTATGGACATTCCAAGCTACTGTGTAAAGATGTGGAGGAAACATCTGTGCAAATTAGGGATGGACAGAGGGAGGAGGAAAGTGGGGTGGGAATGAATGGTTCTTCTAGAGACAAGGATGAAATAACCAACTTACATGCACAATGATGTAGAAAATGTACCTGTGGAATAAGATGGCACTGTATTGTCAGTGTCAGTGCTAATGCATAGTGTAACAAAGGCTATTGAGATGCATTCTCTGGTCGCAGAGCAGGGGCATGGTACTCATAGCCCCTTTCCCTGCCCTGTCCCAGCCTCAGCTGCTGTCCTCATTTTCCACAGAACAGGTGGCTAGGGCTTGTAGTGCCACCTTTGAGCAGGTACTGCAGAATGACCGAAGCCTGGAGAGTCTCAGTATCTAGCTTCTAGCCCATCTGATGAGCAAACAAACGCAAGGTTTACTGTGATAATGGAAAGCTATACAGGTCTGCCCAGAGTCTGGTCAAGGTCTGCCTACCAAAGGCACTGAAACAGAAATGGTTAAAATGCAGCTCCTTGTACCCAGCCAATTTAGGGGACAATTGGCTGTCACTAACTGGGAATCACTAAGGCCAGTGCCTAAGTGATGCAGAATTTTTTCTTGCCTTATATGCATTTCACACCATCAAAGAACAGCATATGTTATGCCAGGTGGCAGTAGGCCTGAACAAGAAGAGAAATGCCCAGTTAGACCGGGTAGCTGACACTCAGACCTCGGCACAGACCTCAAGATCGATTCACACCTCTCTTCTACACAGTTACCTCAGCTGCTGGAAGTTCTTGTGGTACATAACGTCCAGTTCACTGGGAAACCAGAGAGGACACATATTGCAGTCCACATGATGGACACCGAAGCGCATCCTCCAATTAAACAGTCTGGCTACTGCGTCTTGTTGGAGGTGCAAGCTGACATGAAAAAGAAGATGAAGGGAATATGACGGGTTTCAAATCATGACACAATGTTTTGTGCGCACGTCCTGTAGCCAAGGTAAAATCAAGCAGAGCCTGACAATCCACAGCTCATTATAATAACAAATCAATAGGAGCATACAGCACGTACACTGTACCCGCTGGGCGATTTGTACAATAAAATGGACCATTATCTACCTCTTGGCCGGAGATCGAAAAACACAGTGTGGTCCCCAAATAAGCCACAGGATTATGATGAAAAATTTACAACAGAGCCTCTCTCAGTCCATCAAATACCTTCTTTATCACTTACTGTGCACATACTCAATATATATTATGATATATTTCAAATTAAATCTCCAGACAAAAACCTGTATAGTCACAGGATTGACCTAAAAGGCATATTTCACAAACAATACAGGGAACAGGTATGTATAGTTTGATATATACTCCCAATAGGGCCAATGCAATCACTTATAATAAAGTATATCCATTCACTTGAGACCGGTGACATCACTGAGAATGCAGACTATCCATTCACTAGAGACCGGTGACATCACTGAGAATGCAGACTATCCATTCACTAGAGACCGGTGACATCACTGAGAATGCAGACTATCCATTCACTAGAGATTGGAGACATCACTGAGAATGCAGCCTATCCATTCACTAGAGACCGGTGACATCACTGAGAATGTAGACTATCCATTCACTAGAGACCGACGACATCACTAAGAATAAAGCCCATCCATTCACTAGAGACCGGTGACATCACTGAGAATGTAGACTATCCATTCACTAGAGACCGACGACATCACTAAGAATAAAGCCCATCCATTCACTAGAGACCGGTGACATCACTGAGAATGTAGACTATCCATTCACTAGAGACC
The DNA here is from genome assembly GCF_000935625.1 of Nanorana parkeri. Classification (NCBI taxonomy): domain Eukaryota; kingdom Metazoa; phylum Chordata; class Amphibia; order Anura; family Dicroglossidae; genus Nanorana; species Nanorana parkeri. The sequence goes on from NW_017306724.1 coordinate 166,532, forward strand.
GACGACATCACTAAGAATAAAGCCCATCCATTCACTAGAGACCGGTGACATCACTGAGAATGCGGCCTATCCCTTCGCTAGAGACCGGTGACATCACTGGGAATGTAGACTATCCATTCTATAGAGACCGGTGACATCACGGAAAATGTAGACTACCCATTCAGTAGAGACCAGTGACATCACTGAGAATGTAGACTATCCATTCACTAGAGACCGGTGACATCACTGAGAATGTAGACTATCCATTCACTAGAGACAGGTGACATCACTGAGAATGTAGACTAGCCATTCACTGGAGACCGGTGACATCACTGAGAATGTAGACTAGCCATTCACTAGAGACCGGTGACATCACTGAGAATGTAGACTATCCATTCACTAGAGACCGGTGACATCACTGAGAATGTAGACTAGCCATTCACTAGAGACCGGTGACATCACTGAGAATGCAGCCTATCCATTCACTAGAGACCGGTTGTAGACTACCCATTCACTAGAGATTAGAGACATTACTCATGATACAGATTTGTGTGTTATGTGTGCTACTTAAAGTCCCCATTAGGGCGTTCATGACAGGGTGACAACACAGAAACACAATTGGGAGACGGTTGTCAGCCCCCTAGCAGAAAGTGCCTGAACAAAGACCTCAACGGTAGGATCGCCAGGCTTTTACTAAATAAAAGCTGCATAGTTAAGATTTAAATAGGCAACTTGTAAAACGACATTAACATGTTAATCTGAGGCTGTACCGGCAGAGTTTAGATCCACGTTAACAATGGCAGCCTACCAATGTCTTTCACGAGACCTTCGTATAATTGTGTCTGAAATGGTCTTAACTCCGGCGCACCGTACGACCCCTTTGATGTAAATGAAACACAATTAATACTTAGACAATTCTTATTTTCCTAATAAAAAATTTTTAAAAAACGAGATAATTTAATATTTTCCAGTTTGTCTCGCAAGATAATGAGGTTCATGTCTAAATGTAGCTTTTCCTAGTAAATACAGCGAGGAAATAGAAATTAAAATACACGTAGCGGGGCCGCAGGAAGCAGCGTGTAAAAGAATAAGTAGCCGGACTAAATCATTCATTATATTTAAAAAAAAAGAGAACGCTGTTATTGTTAAGCCAAAGTGACAGACACAAAAGGCTCGGCGAAGGCCTGCTGGGAATCCCCTGCCCTAAGCCCACTCCGTTGTTTAAGTAAATCATTTTCTGCGCAGGTTACGGGAAGGACAATTACAGTTTTCATTTTTTCCCCTTTTACACTGAGAGCTTTTACTGCGGAATAGGGAGACCGGCCCGCGGCTGCCTTATTAAACGGCGGAAATGTGCGAACCAATGCAAAAGATCCGGATTAGTCTGCATGTATTAGCCGATTCGCTCTACCGTTACCCATTTCCCTTATTTAGGGTTGAAGAAGAACTCCAGGCATGCATCACCCTATCTGTCCCCTCCGCTCCTCCCAAAACCTTCTGCTTTCTAGCTCCCTCATCAACTCCTCCCATACTCGCCTCCAGGACTTCTCTAGACTCTCTCCCGTCCTATGGATTTCTTTACCCCAACCTGTCCATCTAACTCCCACCCTGACTGCCTTTAGGTGAGCCCTTACGACTCATCTCTTCAGGGAAGCCTACCCCCACCTCAACCTAACCACTCAACCATCACGTTCTCAAACAATTTATCCCCACACAGCTCCCTCCTCATGTATCACTTGCCCCTCCCTTTTAGATTATAAGCCCTCAGGTGCAGGGCCCTCCTTACCATCTTGTCTTGAACTGTATTGTGATTGTAATGTCTTCCTTATATTGTAAAGCGCTGCACAAACTGTTGGCGCTATATAAATCCTGTATAATAATAATATAATAGTATGCAAAAAGTTAACCCTTGCAGTGGGGATACCCCCCGCACTGCAAGGGTTAATTCTTTTGTTTTTCTCTAGGGGCCGGAATAAAGAAGATAAACTAGGAGGAACTCCACAAATGAAAAAGTCAACCCCTGCAGTGGGGCTACCCCTGCACTGCAAGGGTTAACTGCTCATTTTTCTCTAGGGGGCTCAAATAAAAGAAATATACTCAGCTGATCCTCAATCTCGCCTGGCTGCCAGACTGGTCCCTGGATCCTCTTATCCCCCGGGCTCCGGCAGTCTAAGGACCTGTGACATCATCATATCAAAAGCAGGTCCATTTACCTGCATTAGACCTGACACCTATTGGAGTGCGAGTGACCATTTCATGTACTTGTATCATCATATAGCCAAAATTCCACACAGGAGAAGTCAGTTGGCTTCTACCTTAAGGGCAGTCCTGGGAAGGAAGAAAATGCAGCACAATTTGCCATGGATTACCCAAGTACGTTCACACAGGTGTATGAAGAACTCTTCTTAGCAAGTCGGGAGGCGGGATTTAACAAGGTGCTGCAGCCTTACATCACTTCCTACTGGAGGAGAACCACACTAGCAAGGTGGACAGCACTGTGCTGTCAATCATGCCTGCGGGTGGAACTGGAAATGTCTTGCCACTGGCAGGCAGCAAGCAGAAGAGTTATCAGCAGTGACAACATTGATAAACCTCCTCCCCAACCTACGTAAGTAAGCATCCTTGTAACTCTAGTGGCTACGGTTTCTAAAAAACTGTGACAACTCTGCAGTGATTTCACTGCAGGACATGTAGCATTGCCACCCTGTCAGAGGAATTACCTCCCTTAATGGCAGGATTACCAAATATAAAATACAGCTTGAAAGGGCTACTGATTGCTTATAAATACAAACTTATATTCCAGTAAAGACTTCCCCAAGCAGTGCAACCCTAAAGGGGCACATTACTGGGTAGGTTGATGTAAAGGAAATGGGGGAAAGAGTGTAGGTTCTAGCTAATGGATGTGGTGTCATGATGGAAGGGGAGGAGCACAGTAAGGTGACGAGGGAGGGGCCAACAGACAATGATCGTGGCGAAAGATTGTCCTACCTTCCCTCCCCCTTTTTTGTTTAATAGTTTAGAACCTGTTAGATTTTGGGTTTGTGGTATTGAGGGGCAGTTTGGAATCATGGGGTTTTGTCAGAACAATGATCCTTGACGGTGCCATAAAAGGAATACAACTAATTTGTAGGGTTATATGGGGGTGATGGGTTGTTGTATGCAACCATGACATAAACTATGCTTGAGTTGAAGAAGGGAGGACTCCCATGGTATGGCAAGGTTTTGAAATTTGTCAGGAAGGATCACCAAATACTTAAACTTCCTTGAAAGTGATTGCTATTAAATACAAACTTATATTTCAATAAAGACGAAGGGACGTGGTAGCATGATGGAATGGGAGGAGCACAGGAAGGCAACAAGGGGCCAATGGACAACAATCTTGGAGGATGACTGTCCCATCCTCCCTCCCCCCTTTTTGTTTCATAGGTTATATCCTGTTAGATTTGGGGTTTGTGGTATTGGGGGGCAGTTTGCAACCATGGAGTTTTGTCAGTACAATGATCTTTGATGGTGCCATAAAAGGAATTAAACTAATTTGTAAGGTTATATTTGGGTGATGGGTTGTTGTATAAAACCTTCACATAAACTGTCCTTGAGTTTCATGGGAGTTGAAGAAGGAAGGACTCCCATAGTATGGTTTTGAAATTGGTCAGTGTGGTGTACTGTACGCCCACCAAGCTGGTGTTGGCTGGTGGCTGGTACACGTGATCGTAATTTCTGATGTTGCTGTCAAGGGCCTGCTTCGTTGGGTAATGGCTTTGCTGTAATGTTTGGTCATTTTTGGGATGTTAATGTTATTATGTCAGGGATTAACAAATTTAATATGGAATTCAGCATTCTGTCTAATCTGGGAGCCAACAGGCTTTTTTAGGAGCTAGCTCCATTGACAACAACCAGAGAAACCGGTTGACGTGTGTACTAAAGAGGAAACAAAAAGGAGGAAGAAGCGCAACGACCTAGCGCAGATAAAAGATGGTAGAGCGGAGGGGTGAAGAATGTGTGAGATGATTGTACTCACATGTAATCAGGTGGATCTGAGCTCTGGGAGTTGGGGGTCTCTTTTGAATTGGTGCAATGCTTGATATGTCGAACTTCAGGTGGGGACTTCCAATACGGTGACGTGGAGATCAACAGTTGGATAAAATATAGGCACGGTGAGTGATCTGATGTGTGCAGTGGACTGGTATAAAATACATAGACTCACCATTGAGTAAATGAGGTTGCAGGCTCAGCGACGATGGTCCATACAGATGATGTGGAGAGCAATGAGTGCTTGATATCTCGAACTTCAGGTGAGGACTTCCGATGCGGTGACGTGGAGATCAACAGTTGGATAAACTGCGCTTGTCCCTCTCCACACCGCAGATCGTGGCCAGGCTCCATTTGGACAGCAACACACCTTTGTTCCTTTGCAGGAACAGTTATTAGTCTCACTCCCAAGACTAGCCTCTTTGTTTCCTCTTTAGTACAAACGTCGGACACCCCGGTCCGCACACACCAGCATTGAAACCAATCCAACCACCCCTGTAAGAGCGCTCACCAACTGGACCTGTCCTTCACAACTTTTTACACAAACCAGAGAAACCTCAAAATCAGGAGCCAGCTGTAATAATTAAGAAGCATTGGCTGCTTTGCTCCTGGGATTGTTCCGGCCCTTTATTATGTTATTACTGGGACATTAATCTAATTTTTAGTATTAAAGCTGTGGCCAAGAAATATTCCACCAAATGTGTGTTTATTTATGGGGTATTGCTGGGGGTCATTGTAAGGGAGTTGTCAATTTTGGTTCCCTTCTTCTTCAATCTAATTTATATTATTATTATTATTATTATTATTATTATTATTCCGGCCCTTTATTATGTTATTACTGGGACATTAATCTAATTTTTAGTATTAAAGCTGTGGCCAAGAAATATTCCACCAAATGTGTGTTTATTTATGGGGTATTGCTGGGGGTCATTGTAAGGGAGTTGTCAATTTTGGTTCCCTTCTTCTTCAATATTGTATGAAAACGTGATGGTTCAGTGGTTAGGTTGAGGTGGGATAGGCTTCTCTGAAGAGATGAGTCTTTAGGGATCACCTAAAGGCAGTCAGAGTGGGAGATA
>NW_017306724.1:175768-183635 GCF_000935625.1 Nanorana parkeri
GGACGAACAGTTTTCTTATCACTTTGCTGCCATTTGTCCTGCTGGTATGATCCAGCTATACCCAATGCCTGTACTGTTTACACCATTGTGAGTACGCATTTTTTATATAATAAATTGCATTTTATTGGACGTTACGCACTATGTCCTTGTCCTTTTTCTCTTTCCACCGGGATTTATACTGGTACCTGTGATCTGAGGAGACCTTATCGCCTTTTTCTGTGCATGGGCTTCCCTCCCCCATTAAGAAGGGAAAAAGTGCATTTGACCTAGCTCTGTGGGTCTACCTCCCCAGGTGAGCATTCACTTGTTATCATCACTCACTGGGTGGAGGTGAAGGTCTGCCTGCATTGTGTGATTATCCTTACCTGAGAGTTATATGCACATTGGCTGCGAATCATCTGAGGAATTTTTTGCACAATCACCATTGTTTGCGTTTGTTTTTTTCCTTGGGACTTTTTTTGCCTATATTGCTTTTTTGTATGTGTGTAGATATTTCTTATGCCTCATTTGTTTGAAGGCTCATATATGTGACTCATTTATATATGTTTTAATTTATTAGATATGTATGATTATTAGCTCGGCACAATATTGTTTTTTCACAATACCCATCATGCGTAACGCTTTTTTAAAATTTGTAACTTTCATTTTTACTTTATTTCATTGGGATTACACAGGGGGGCTTACAAGCTGGGAAATGACAGCTGAGGGACTGGAAGTGATGCAATCAGCATCGCTTCTGACCCCATTTAGCTGGGATGAGATCAGGGAACAGTTGTTCACCATTCTCTCTTCCTTCTACCTACTGATGGCTTTACACAGCTGAACAGTCATGGCGGTTAGAGGGGCCTGCTGCCAGCGACGTACAGCTTACAGATGGCAGCGAAAGGGTTAAACCTAATGGATGTCCCCATGTACAGTTCTCAGCCCCCTTAAAGTGCAACTGAAGCCAAAAGGTTTTTTAGCTTGGATAGAGTGGAGAGGGATTAGAACCCAATCAGGTTTTTATTGCTGTCTGTGCCCCCGTTATGGAGATTCACCCCATTTGTCCTGGTGACTGTTTTGACTAAATATGGAAGAAGATCCAACATTTTGGGTGGTCACCGGAACAGGAATAGATGAATAATCTTTCAATGGGGGCGCTAGTTCTGGTGACCCTGCTAACCACCAGGAATTACCATCTTTTTGGAGGGATTTCCTCTAACTTCCTGTTGTGGATGTTGGGACAAGAAGTGAAGGGAAATACCACCAATGGGACACAGATGGCAAAAAAAGAAAAGAAAAAAAAAGCTGCAGGCATCACAACTCAAATCAGCTTTAAAGCTGAACTTCAGGTAAACAGCTAAATACACAGATTAAACATATATGAGAGCTTTTCTACATCTGTCCATTCATTCCTGAGATTTGCAGAGCCAACCTGGAGACCTGACTTTTTCTACTTCAGTTAAATACTACAACTAGGTCTGCCAGCCTGTGACTGGACAGTGAAAGGAGAAGCCGCACAGTGGTGAGATCATCTCTCTGTTACCCTGCTTTCTCCTCCTACCAACATGCAGCACAGCTGATTAGCTTATTGCATTGCTTCTTCCTGTGTGAGCTCTGTTGCACAGGGGGTTGCTGATACCAAGTCATACACTAGCTGCTTTTTTTATTTTATATTGAACATATACTTGCATGCATTGGTGTTTTTTTTAATCTGCCAGGAGATTAGCTTGAAAAGAAAACCATTTGTCCGAGCTCCATTTATCTTGCCAGTTTGAGGCTGGTAATTTAGAAAAGGAAACTGCACTCCCTGACTGAATAGATTGCCAGGGATCAGGAGTCCAGATGGCATTAAGGTTTTTTACCACAAACACATGATCATATCACATTTCTGAATACAGAAAGAGAAAAACTTTCCTATAAAACCAGACTTAAATAGCTTGCCATCTGAATACCTTGCCCAAGTATCACTGGAGTAATGTAATGTATATATATTTCATATGAATATAAATTATTTTGAGGATACCCTTACAGAACAGGACACGTCTGAATAGTTTTAGCCTTCCAGCAAGCATATGTCAGCAGTGTGTCAACGATAGAAGGACATGACAGATGATAGCCACTGAACTGTTTTCTTTATTCCTGATAAGGATCCTCTAGCGATATCCCCCTCCCCCCTCTATCTACATGTTGTTCCCTTGTGGGTTTTTATTTTATATAAAGGATTTATCTAATCGCTGCTTAAAGACCTTGAAAGGTAAAAGATAAGAATAGCACGTCTTGCAGGTTACAGATTCTCATGCCATCACTAAATGAGGACATTAATAGGACAGTTACTATCCAGGTCTGATCCACGCAACCTCTTCTGATAGGCAGCATAAGATATTCTAAAGATATACACATCACTTCCACCGATAAATTACTGATCTGTAGACATCGCAGACTAGTACCAAGAAATGGCAAATTCTTGGTGACTGTAAAACCTCCAGACAAGCAAGATCGGTCAAGTTTATGAGTGATATCAGCATGTCAGGCATGTAGATCATTTCCAAACAGTCCTTCTATCTAAGCAGAAGAAACAGAAGGAAGGTGACCAAATTAGAGTGAGCGACAGCGTAAAAACCTGAATACTGCCAGAAATGGCATATTAGTAATATGATATTACCCTTTAAATATAAATAAGTGTGTGAGAAGAGCGACTACATTTCTTGAGTTTAGTTTTTCATTAAGTTTGAGTAGCCCTACGAGTACCAAATATGTAAGAAGGTTGCACTCACAACAGAGGTCAAAGGATCCAAGAGCAGCAAGTTCTCTTGCCAAGGAGTCCCAGGTTCCTGGAAGACAAAGAGGTAAAAGATTAAATATGTGCACATTGGGATCCACTTTAGAATGAATTCTATACATAACATGTAATTTGTAGGTCACGCAGAAGCTCAAATATTGACTACATGCCAACATCACAAGTGATCTTCAAGAAAGCCAGTCATGAGGGAAAAAGTGTCTCCGTATAGTATCTATGTGCTATCAAGCAGGTTGGTTCAATCTGACTCCACTGTAAGTCCTCCTAACTAATTGGTGGGACAAGGATCTCAGAGAGGAGCTTGGCTGAAGTGCTTCAGAACTGGCACTCAGAGAGTTGGTGCAGGTGGACACGGGTATGGGAGAGATGCTTTACAATGAGCGGTTCCTTCCTGGTTATTTTTGTAGACCTAGTTGTAGTCAGGAGGTTGATTTGAGTACGGATCTTGCTAAACACACCATGCCAGATACCCCTATAGACCTATGAACAATTTCTGCTGCCCACAGGTGTGAAAGGAGAAGTGTGGCCCACCACTGGCATGTAAAGAGGCTTGCATTGATTCTGAATCCTACCACCGAAAGTTCTATTTAATGGGGAGAAGACACATTGGTATATACACAGGGCAAGGGGCTGCACACTAATAATAAATAAATCTATGTGGGTCTCCTAAATAAATAAATATTCAAAAGTCTATTTCCCCTTTCACAGAAATCCCAACATAGAATGATAGTGAATATCAATTTATGTTCAATGAAAATAGTTTTATTCCAAAAATTGCAAACACCATACATACACATCGGACAAACTTGTAAAATCCTAAAAAATACCCCACACATGGCTCTGTAAAAATGCAATAATCATGGACAACACCATATATATGTATATATCAATATAATATCAATCCCAATCGAGACTAGTGGTCACCAGCAACAATATTCCCAGGATGGTTAATATGATTCAATTTTTAAAAAAGGTATCCAACAATGTGTCTCCAGATGAAAAAAAAAAAAGACGCATTGCTTACTCCACACTGTGCCAACATTTGCAGTTTTAATGATAAATTACAGAGTGGAGTGTGGAACCCGGACGCCCTATAGAGTGTTCTCTGCACAACATAGTGTGATAGTAGGAGAGCCCTGTCACATGACTTTGACAGGTCTCTTCTCTGCCTGTTCCCACATTTTTTTACATTATTATTATACAAGAATTACTGTATATAGCAGCAACAGTTTGCGCAGCACTTTACAATTACAATACAATTCAAGACAAGATGGTAAGGAGGGCCCTGCCCGTGAGAGTTTAACATCTAAAAGGGAGGGGCAAGTGATACATGAAGAGGTAGCTGTGTGGGGATGAATTGTATGAAAACGTGATGGTTCAGTGGTTAGGTTGAGGTGGGATAGGCTTCTCTGAAGAGATGAGTCTTTAGGGATCACCTAAAGGCAGTCAGAGTGGGAGATAGACAGACAGGATTGGGTAAAGAGTTCCAGAGGATGGGAGAGACTCTAAAGAAGTCCTGGAGGTGAGCATGGGAAGAGTTGAGGAAGGAGCTGGAAAGCAGGAGGTCTTGGGAGGAGCGTAGGGGACAGTTAGGGTGATTTTTTGAGACAAGGTTGGAGATATATCCGGGGGCAGAGTTGTGGATAACATTGTAAGTGATTGTTAATATTTTGAATTTTAACCTTTGGGTGATTGGAAGCAAGTGGAGGGATTGGCAGAGGGGGGTTGCAGACACTGAGTGGTAGGTTAGGTGGATGAGTCTAGCAGCGGCATTCATGATAGACTGAAGGGGGGAGGAGCCTGTGTAGTGGTAAGCCACTGAGGAGGGAGTTGCAATAGTGAAGACGAGAGATAACAAGGGAGTGTATGAGTAGGTTTGCGGTGTCATTGGTGAGGAAGGGGCGTATTTTGCAGATGTTACGAAGGTTAGGGCGGCAGGATTTGGATAGTGATTGGATGTGGGGAAGAAAGGTGAGGTCCGAGTCCAGGATGATGCCTTGCACCTTGGCATGGGGGGAGGGTTGGATAGTTGTGTTATCAATCTCAAAGAAAAAGTTGGGGGAAGGTGCACGGGGGGGAGGAAATATCATGAGCTCAGTTTTTGAAAGGTTGAGTATTAAGAAGTGTTGTGACATCCAGACGGATATGTCAGTTAGTAGATTAGTGACACGCAAGGACACTGAGGGGTGAGTTGTGGAGTAAAAAGATAGATTTGAGTGTCACCGGCATAGAGACCATGAGTCAAGAGCGTCTATAACTTTTTTATCCCTTTAGTTCTACTTTGAGATAGCCGTATTCGGCCTTTTGGTAGTTTTGGGGATTTATTGTTCTCTTTTGTGTTGTTTGATTAGTACAGCTACCACATGACTGTAAGGTGTGATTTGGGCCTGTGTTGGATCGGGAATTGTGAGATGTTTTTCGAAGGTTAACGATGAACATGTTTGAAAGAACTTTAAGCCTTAACTTTCGGCGTAGTATTTTTGGAACAGTCCTCGTTTTGCCGAGGGCTCTGCAGAAAACAACAAATGATCATTATAATTTAATGGACCGAGGCGGCATTGTCCGGGGGCAAGCATAAGATTATTTGCGCAACCAGCATTTTCTCGCCATCATAATAAACTGACCTTTGTGTACCTCTGGCCCCCGCCGGCAATCTTATTACAGGGAGGAACATAATCTATACCAACAAAGGGCTATAAAAAAACTTTTTTGTGTACTTTAGTCGGAGTGAAATGCCAGGGCTTTTTATTTTGCCAGTATGGGCCCGGGTGCCCCTGCCCTCGCTCCTCAGGTGTGATCTATTCTAGAGTCCTGGCACACCTCCATCAAATCAAAATTAGCCCTCTGCCACCCAATATGGCGTCTTACGTACAAGTCTATATAGGCTCCCTGGGCCCCGCACGCTTCGTAGAGGACAATACAAACACCTTGCAATCCAAAGCTGCCAATGAACAGACAATAGAGGACTGCACGAGCCGAGACTGATTGTACGGGGGGACAGGGGCCATGCGCTTTTGCAAAGAGCTAATCCCGGTAACAAGCCATGCCACGCTATGTTGTTTTATTTTTGCACCCTGGTCCTGCGAGGGGCGTGTGCTGCAACCAGGCAGGCCTACACAAAGGCAGCAGAGAGGGGGCCTCTGTACTGAAGCTTTTTTTTCTCTCTTTTCTGGACCCGGACCCAACATTATGACAATTATGGCAGCAAATAAAAATTATACAGCCACAAAACGGATTTCCGGGGGGGGGGGGAAAAAAATTTTTCTATTGAAATGTTGCGTTTAACCTGTTCACCTCCTGACACAACCAGAGATCCTTCCTGAAAAGGGAAAGTAAAGGAGGAAAGCAATTCAAAAACACCCAAAAAGTGCAGGCTGAAATGGGCAGTTTACCGCAAAATCACAAAACAAAGCTAATTCCCCAGAAGCCATCTAGTTAAAGGGACCCGAATATAACATGGGCCGGCTGTTATAAGGGATGCCACACTAACCTAGCTATTAAAACAAGAATGAAAAAAAAGAAATCTGACTTTAAGAAATTAACAAGAGCAGGGATAGCTATGGTGTGCTTGCGTGACCACGCGTCTACTAAACATGATTCCTGAACCTACAGCAAGTCTCACACTGATGTTCAATGCTGTGCGTATGTATGTATGTATATATCAGGGACGTGCGGTCAGGGGAGGCAGGCGAGGCAGATCCTCACCTAGAATTATGGAGGAAAAAGCTGTCAGCTTCAAGTCTGAAGCTGACAGCTTTTTCTCCATTCAGTGTGGCTTGTTACAGGTTGCACAGCATTGGTGTCAGAGGATTCAATATTAACCCCCAGCATTGGTGTCAGTGGATGCACTAAGAACCCCCAGCATCGGTGTCAGAGGATGCAATAATAACCCCAGCATTGGTGTCACAGGATGCAATAATAACCCCCAGCATTGGTGTCAGTGGATGCAATAATAACCCCCAGCATTGGTGTCAGTGGATAGACTAAGAACCCCCAGCATCGGTGTCAGTGGATGCACTAGGAACCCCCAGCATTGGTGTCAGTGGATGCACTAAGAACCCCCAGCATCGGTGTCAGAGGATGCAATAATAACCCCAGCATTGGTGTCATTGGATAGACTAAGAACCCCCAGCATTGGTGTCAGTGGACGCACTAAGAACTCACAGCATCGTCTTTTGCCCTTGTGTTGTCACAGTAGCTCATGTATTACCCTCATGTTGTCATAATTGCCCGTTTATTGCCCACATGTTGTCACGATTGCCTGTTTTTGTCTACTTACTGGCACGGCTGCCCATCTTTTGCCCTCTTGTTATCACAGTTGCCCATTTATTGCCTTCATGTTGTCTCTTTTTGCCCACTAAATGAAACAATTGCCCAAGTTTTGCCCACTTACTGGCACGATTGCCTGTCTATAGGCCACATATTGTAACAACTGCCTGTTAGTTGCCCATGTATTGCTATTTTTGCCTACATATTGTAAATGAGTGGTGTCTGCTCTGAGGGCCGTGCCTCCCCATTGTGTTAGCTACACATGTAACCTATAAGTAGTAATTAATGATACACAATTGGAGAACTGTGCGAATGATGGTTACGAATGTCACAGGGTAACAGGGTAGATCATCACTAGCTTTATGCCATATCCCATCATTAGGTGGTCTCATAGGGTCTGGCCATATACTTTTAACCGTCAGGCAATTATAATAGCGTGACTGAGCGATCCGTGTGATCCCGTACTTAGGTTTATTGGCTAATTAATTGGTAAATTGACTTACATTATTTAATCGCTGGGTTGATCTGTAAATTGATGGCATCAATTAATTGATTAGTCAGGTTTAAAATCCTCTCTTTTCTCATCATCTTTCAATAAATGTCTGAATTTTTTTTTTTTTTTAAAGGTGCTGGCATCACGATGTGCCCTTCCCTCAACACTCCGGGGCGTCTACTTTTCTCAGCATAGGCCCTTCATTTGGAGGGATTTTCATTGCGGGGACAAAACACCATCCAAAAATAAAAGCCAAAATTCGCACCGCTAACTTTGGGTCCTATGAGAATAGGAAGCAGCTGATAGAATGCATGGTGGGGGGTCCT
>NW_017306724.1:183684-189774 GCF_000935625.1 Nanorana parkeri
TAATATATAGTAATAATAAGAATAATAATAAGAAGAAGAAGAATATAAAAAATAGTAATAAAATAAAACAAATAGTAATTATGTAAAAAGTAAAATATAGTAGTAATAATAATAAGAAGAAGAAGAAAAAGAAGAATATAAAAAAATAGTAATCAAATAATAGTAATAATAAAAAAATAGCAATAATATAATAGTAATGGGGATGCACCGATACCGTTTTTTCGGTATCAAGTAGCAATATTTTTTTCCGGTACTCCCTGATACCGAATACCGATACTGGGAGTCCCATTAAGGAAGCCAGGCGGCATGTAAAGACTCACTGCCAGGCTTCCCTATATGACGAGAAAGCATGGAGCCGGCTTTCTGGCCATTCAGGAAGCTGGCTCTGAAAGTTTTGGAATCGGGCTAGGCATCAGAGGCATTTTGTTATTTGCATAACTCCTCCCACGAGCCAGCCCACTGCATGTATCAGGGCTGAGGGCTCTTGAGAGCAGTACTGAGTCAGGTTTTTTGAGGGGGGGAGGGGACTTACCTGGGTTTCCTGTCCTGCTCTTCCATTGATAAAGCTGCTCTTCCATTTATAAAGTATACTAAGATTTTAAATATTTTAAAATATCTTAATTTTTTTATTTTATTATTTATTTACATTTTGTAAATATTTTTTCAACCTTTTTTTCTACTATTTTCACTTATTTTTTATTCTGCTCGGTACCACGGAGGTATCAAGCAGAATAGCCGAGCCGAATGCTGCTTGGCGGCATTCGGCTATTCACTCACTGGCGTTCGGCCCCTATGTGAATAGGGCCGAAAGGCAGCGAGTGAGATGCCGGAGCTTCGGCTCAGCCAAACCAGATGTTGAGTCATAGTCCCTCTGCACTATGTTCAGCTGGCCGAAGGCAGCTGATGTACAGCTGATTTCAGCTGATGTACGGCTAAAGCCGCACTGAGCCGGAGTGAATAGCCAAACATCATTCGGCTCTGTTCACTTCGGCTCGGTTTTTCACTCGGCTACTTTCGGCAACTTAGTGAATAACCCTGTTAGTGTTAGGGTCAGCAGGCACCTTCTTTTTTGGGTGTGATACCTTAAATTAGGGATGCACCGATATATCGGCGCCGAAACATATCGGCCGAAAATTGAACTTTTGGCATAATGCCGAAAGAGCCATGTTTCGGCCGATACATCGGCGCATCCTTGCTTTCTTTTCTCCCCGCTGGGCGCTGTTCCAGCAGGGAGAAAAGAAAGTGACAGCCGGCCGAGCTCTGCAGGACGAGAGCGCTGTGAGCGGCCGGCGTCTCTCCTCCCACACCGCTCAGCCGCCTATCACAGTCCGGCAGAGCAGTGTGGGGGCGGAGACAGCGCTGTCACAGGAGGCTGAGCTCTCCTCTCTACACCGCTCGATCAGCCTCCTGTGACAGCGTGTCAGAGAGAAGAGCAAGATACACACACTCAGCGATCAGTGATCAGGGACTGCTGAGTGTTTGTACATAATTGAGGATATGGTATGTCAACTATATCCTCAATTATGAATGAATGGGAGTGATCTGCATCACCTCCTACATCACTTCCTGTTCATTCATAATTGTAGTTATAGTAAACAAACCATGTTCTCATGTTATCAATGAACAGGAACACTTAGTATAGAGGATTCCTGTTCATTGATAACAGGGGACACAGAAAAAGAGATTGAGGACTTTGTGTTCTCAATCTCTTTTTCTATTTTAAAAGGGAAATATAAGGGGTCTGTTTAGACCAATAATATTTCCCCAAAGCCCCTAAAAGTAAAGTAAAAAATAAAAATATTTAATAAAAAATGAATTAATAAATAAAAATAAATATAACAAAATTCAAAAGTTTATAAAAAATCAAATATTTTAAAAAATTGAAAAAAAAAACATTTTCGGTATCGGTTTCGGCCTGACATTTTTTTTTATTTAGGTTTCGTTTCGGTTTTAAAATTTCCATTTCGGTGCACCTCTACTGTAAATGTATTTTGCGGGTGTGATGAATGTTTAACGTATACACTTAAATTATTTATGCCTAAAACCTGCCAAAAATTCCACCAGTGGCAGGGAATCCATAAATCAATATATAGATTGGAAGGAGGTACAAGGCAGCCATTCAGAACCACACAGAGCATGCCCCTTGCACAATTTCCAACAAAGGTCTGGTTTGGGATAGGCTTGCAGGGTGCTAAATGTATATACCGTGTTTCCCCGAAAATAAGACACTGTCTTATATTTTTTTTGGCTCAAAAAAACACACTAGGTCTTATTTTCGGGGTAGGTCTTATTTTTTTTTTTTTTTATGTATAACAATCCAAAATGAATGCAAATCCAAATTAAATCATCCAAAATGGCAAAGTTAAGAATAGGGTGATCAGGGCAATCAGGGGTGCCGTACGTTTCTAAGAGCAATTTGGTAACCAATCGATGGCCAGAATGAGCAAAGTACGCTTTCACTATGGATTCCTCACCGGTGGAGTGCATTTGTTATCATTCCACCTGTGACAGGAGCCGGCGCTATAGAGGAAACATTGGCTTATGCGGCTCTGCTCCCTCCGCTGCCGCCTCGCTTCCTCTAGCGTTGGCACCACTGATTCTCTCCCGCGGCTCTTCAAGTTCCCCCTTATGCCACCACTGGCCCGGGGAATGGTCACAACTAGGTCTTATTTTCGGGGTAGGTCTTATATTTTATCAATTCCCAAAAATAGTACTAGGTCTTATTTTCGGGGTAGGTCTTATTTTGGGGGAAACAGGGTATCGACCTGGATTGCTGATACAAACAGGTTCTGAAGGAGGAGTCAGGACTTCATTATAGGTACACTATAGGTCTAGATAAACAGAACCATGCAGGTCTCTTGCAGGGGCAATGCATGTGCCCTTGATTCCATGTGACTGATTCATTAATCTCCCCTTCCCTAATGAACCCCAATAAATTCAGACTGAGCAACATGGATTTGAAATGAGCACATTAGCCCAAATTAAACAATTAACAACTTAATAAATAAACAACAACAAAATAAAGCATAACTAAATATAACATGACAACAGCTGGATTCTAATAGAGGGTGCGTGCTGTCCACTAGCCTAAAGGATTGACTTGACAATTTTCTGCCTTCCCAAGGGACCGAGTATTGGTAAAGACAACTGATACCAAAGGCAGAAGCACCATGCCTCCATACGGGCCCCACATTTTGTAACCATCCTACAATTCCACAGGCCCACAAAGGCCCTCTAGCCACTAAGCTTCCATGACAAATCTTCCCTTAATCTGACCCAGCAGAGGTACAAAAATGAAGGAGGGTGGGAGAGACAACTTTCTTCTCTTGCCCATGTTTCAATAATGATCCTCCTACCCATGTGGTTCCTCTCAACCATTTGACCGTCAACCACGAAACAGGTAAAACCTCTTGCACATACACTGACCTCTTAGGGCTTGTTCACACCAATTGCGGTGCGTTCCAAAGCGGTAGCTGCTGAAACGCACCGCAATCACTCACAAAACCTCCCCCCGTGTTCTGGGGTGAGAGGGGGCGAGGCAGTGGACTGAAGTCAATGTCACCACTTCCACCATTGGACGCGTGGCAAAACATTGCCTCCATTCCGTTCCACTGCAAACGCAAAAAATAGAGGAAGCAGCATTTTTTTGCGTTTGCAGTGGAACGGAACACAGGCAATGCAATGCTCTGCCTATCTAGAGGTAGAGCCCGCTGTACCTGCCCCTTTCCCCTGTGCGTTCCTCCAGTCAGCGCTAGAGGATCGGGGAGGGGCGCAATCCCTGTCAGTTACGGCTCCCTGCAGGGAGATGATCGGGAAGTGAGCTAGCGACGGTATGTGTTTGCTCACTTCCCGATCTATTGAGCCGATCAGCGGGATTAATCACTAGCGATCACTACACATATAGTTGCATGTAGTAGCAATGAATCACTGCTACATACTCCTACACACTATACCCTATGTGTTATGATGGATTGTTGGTGGTTTTAGTAGCACTAAGAAAAATCTCCGGTGTCCACCCAACCTCATGACCACTCTCTGGAGATAACCAGCTGTCTTTTTCTCACTTTAACAGACCAACCTGTGTTATCAGAGCCCACTCTACGAGAAGCCCAACTCAAGCAAAAGTTGATCTTCAGAGGTAATAACACATTATATTCTGCCTGTTATACTAATGGTGGAGACATTAACAGGGTCCTTCCATAGCAAACGGAACGGAAGGTCCATTTTTTGGGCTGCCCCCTACCCCAACAGCCATTTGTAAACCATCTGTCGATCCCTGCACTGGCTTCCAATAGCCCAAAGGATAAAATTCTAAATATTAAAAACGACTTCCAAAGCCATCCACAACTCTGCCCCGGCTATATCTCAAACCTTGTGTCAAAGTATTATCCTAACCGTCCCCTCCGCTCCTCCCAAGACCTCCTGCTTTCTAGTTCCCTCGTCAACTCCTCCCATGCTCACCCCGAGGACCCCTCTAGAGTCTCTCCCATCCTCTAGAACTCTCTACCCCAACCTGTGCATCTATCTCCCACTCTGACTGCCTTTAGGCGATCCCTTAAGACTCATCTCTTCAGGGAAGCCTATCCCACCTCAACCTAACCACTCAAACATCACATTCTAAAACAATTCATTCCCAAACAGCTACCTCCTCAGGTATCACTTGCCCCTCCCTTTTAGATTGTAAGCCCGCAGGGGCAGGGCCCTCCTTACCATCTTGTCTTGAATTGTATTGTGATTGTAATGTCTTCCTTACATTGCAAAGCGCTGCACAAACTGTTGGCGCTGTATAAATCCTATATAATAATAATAATATTTAGGGATGCACCGATACCGGTATCGAGTATGAGTACCGATATTTTTTCCCGGTACTCGCCGATACTGAATATCGAGTACCAGAGGTCCTATTCAGGAAGCCAGATGGCGTGTAATGACTCGCCACCTGGCTTCCTGATTAGCCGGGAAGCCAGGCGGCGTGTAAAGACTCGCCACCCGACTTCCCGATTAGCAGGGAAGCCGTCCCCAAGCATGGAGCCGGCTTTCTGGCCAATCAGATGCTGGCCGGCTTTCTGATTGGCCGGGAAGTCGGTTCCATGTTTCCCAGCCATCAGGAAGCCGGGCAGCGTGTAATGACGCGCTGCCCGGCTTCCGGATACCGGAAGTATTGGCTAGGCATCGGAGCATTTGGGCGAGTACAAGTACTCGCCCAAATACTCGGCATCGGCACCAATGCCGATACTAGTATCGGTATCAGTGCATCCCTAATAATAACCAACCATCCACCCAAAAAGAAGAATGCCTCTGATGCCTCCAGTAGGCCCAGGTGACATCACAAGCCTCCCACCATAGCTGGGAGCTCCAAATCCAGCATTCCAGCCTAATGCAAGAGGCTCATGGAGTTACGAGCATCCAACTCGGCCAAGAGCTGTGGTGACATTGCCCGTGCCTCCCGGAAGCATTGGGTGCCTGAGGCCGAGATTTTTTTTTTTTTTCATTTACAAATGTTTTTTGAAATCTAGGTTTGCCATGGTAGGTCCACGTATCCACTATTGGTAAAACAAGCCGAATTTATAGTGCTATTACCTCCGAAGATAAGCTTTTGCTCGAGTTAAGCTTCTCGTAGAGTGGGCTCTGATAAAACAGGTTGGCCTAATAAAGTGAGGAAGAGACAGCTGGTTATCCGGATAGCGGCGCCGGCAGGGTGCCGCCGATTTCCCAGGATCGGCTCCTGAGGCCAGCGAGTATGAAAGTGAAATGGACACAGGAGGAGGAGGAGAGAAGAATTGAAGTGGTTTTCAGCGGCGGAGCTATTACCGAGCGTCTTGAGAAAGCACTTACTGGAAGAGGCGTGTTTTTTTTTCTTTTTTTCTTTCTTTCAGTATTCAATTCGAGGGAACGAAGGCTTGTTGTTATAAACAGGCAAATGTCTCAGCTTGCCGCCTCAGCTGGCGACCATTTCAATTATTATTATAACTGAGCCACCTGCCTCAGCCTTCCATATTCCATCCACGGCAAACGCACGAGCGACAACCCTGCCTGCCTGCCCGGCTATTGCCTTGTCCGCTCCGCAAGGATTTGCTTTACTTTATCATG
>NW_017306724.1:189797-232769 GCF_000935625.1 Nanorana parkeri
CAACAACAACATAACAAAAACTCCTAACAATATATTAAAGCTGAACTTCAGGCAAACAGCTGAACACACAGGTGAAATACATATATGGGAGCTATCTGCCAGAGGATTGCATTTCTGTCCATTCAGCCTTGGGATTTACACAGCTATACCACACAGCACAGCCCTGTCTGGCAGGGCCGGAGACCTGATGTTTCTCTGATTCCGTTTAGTTTCAATTACAAGTCTCCTCCCTACCTCCACCCTGCGAATGGACAGTGATGGCGGAGGACTGATGGGCTTGTCTCTCTATCACAATGCTTTCTCCTCTTATCAGCATGCTTCTTGCATTGGACCTGCATTTTACCTACAGTTGGCCTCTTCCTGACCTGCATTGGACCTGCAGATTACCTCCTTTTCATTTGCATGGTACCTGCAGTTGACCTGCATTTGATCTGCAGATTACCTCCTTCTGACCTGCATTTGAGCTCTTTCTGGCCTGCATTTTACCTGCAGATGACCTCCTCAGGGATCCCAACATGAAGGAAGCAATTTCAGGGAGGTGTCCCTCTCATTTCAGGGAGGTGCCCTCTACGCCCCCCCCCCCCCCCCCGCGGAGGGGGGAAAAAGGCATAAGAATGCATAGCTAGATTCCTATTGGCTATTGCACTTTGCAATTGCACCCGCCCTCTGTTGCTTTCAATCACCAGAAGAGGACCTGATAGAAAAATTCAGGTCCCCCCACAGCAGCAGTGGGCGGGTGCATTAGCTATTTTGCTATTGGCTATTGCAAAGTGCAATAGCTAATAGGAATCAAGCTATGCATTCATATGCCTTTTTTTATTTTCTGACTGACGGTCGGGCCGCAGCTCCCGATGTCAGAGAAGAAAAATAAACGATCGCAGGGAAAGGTTTAATCTGCTCAACCGAGCAGATTAACCCTTTCCGGGAGGAAGGGTTTCTCTCCCGGGCGGTCGGGAGCCGCTATCTGATAGCGGGAGACTCCCGGAGCGTCCAGGAGAGTTGAGATGTCTGCCTCCTTCTGATTTTCATTGGACCTGCAATTGACCTCCTCCTGACCTGCATTTGACCTGCAGATGATCTCCTTCTGCCCTGCAGATGACTTCCTTCTGGCCTGCTTCGAGGATGTTTTGCCTTCCCATTGACTTGAATGGGCATTCAAAACCCATTTGAAACAAGCAAAAGCCCATAGACGCAGGCCCTTAAGGAGATTGTACAACCAGACTGTAACATGTGTGATACGCTTTAGATTTACCAAAATCAACGTATGTAAGACCTACCCGACTGAATACAAATGAATTGAATGAATCAGGTAGGTCCGCGCATGACAGAGTTGTGAGTAAATCTAAAGGAGGCGGTACGGAAATTGCACAAGGAGATTGCAACGCATGTGGACAGATCCCCAACCACCTTGTGTCAAAAGCCTTCCTGTACCATTTGGAAGTCAAACTCATGCATACCTTGGGGGCCAGTTGACGTCCATGCATTAGAAAACGCACCTCCATTTTACACAAAGCGCATTAGGCCAGCTTCACACCTTGGCGACTCCTGATCGCGCTGGAGGTGCCATTATTTTCTAATGCGTTGTATTTTTTAGCGATTACCGCGCAGATGCAACCACATTGAAATCAATTGGGCCGCACGGCAACCGCTGTTTGCACTAGCACACGATCGCGCGGTCCCAGGACGCGCGTCCCGGGTGTCACTCAGGACTGCACCCAGCCTAATGCATGTTTGGTGCATTTTCTATGCATTGCATGAAATCATTACACAGCGCAAGATGCGGTTTATGTACATTTTGCATCTCAGGCACCTGTAAATATGGACAAACAAAGCATTGTGGGTGCATTTTCCTGCTTTGTAGTACACGTAACACACAACGGTGTGAGCGGGCCCTAAAGTATGACAACCAGAAAAAGAAAATTCAAGTGTTATTAGGTATTGTTTCAGTCCCGTTGAAATATATTTTTTAACCCCTTAAACCCAGCAGAGAACAGCAGAGGTGTATCCATGAGCAAAATCAAAATGGCCACCATGCAGCGATGCGACTTCCATGTCAGGAAATACGTTATTATGTCGGCCTAAGGTCTAACGCACGTTCGTTTTTCAGGCCAGGGTCTATCGCTGTCTCCATGTGCTGCTTTGTAAGGAGATTCCCAGCCCCTGATTGATCTGCTTGTGCCCAAGGCGTCATCAGGCCCCGGCCCGGACAGCAAGAGCTGCTTTTTATAGCACGCCCGTGTCGCGCACGTCGTGCCCGGCTCATCTGTGCCCCATAGATGACCTGAGACTTTAAAATCTATTCGGCTGTGCCCATGGTGACCTCAGCCGTTTAAGCCTTAAGCCTTGCACTTGTCACCCCTTCGGCTGGGGGATTAAACCATGATATAATGTGTGCAGCTACGTGTCCTTGACACGGGTCCTTACGGCCTGTTTATTATGGTTTTTAGGTGTATTTATATATGTAATGAGATGGGTCTGTTTGCACACATACGCACGCAAACACACACATGCACACACACGCGTGCACGCACAAGCGAACACACACATACATGCAAACACACGGCACACATGATACAATGTTTCCATGTAGCTTTGTTGTATCTTTGTAACTGCCTCCATTTTGCAGTTGCAATATACCATATATAAGGATACATGAATGAGAAAGAGAAGGGGTATAGAGAGGGATGGAGAGGAGGTAACATGGTTGCAAGAGGTGAAAATAAATGGGGTTAAAATCAGAGAAGGGAAAGGGATAGGTCACTTGGTTGAAAAAAGGGGAAAAGGATTGGGAGTAAAAAAGAGAAGGATGGTTGAGGGAGCAGGAGAGAAAGAAATGCTTGCAAGATGGGGAAAGGATTGGTAATGAAAAGAGAAGGGAGAAGGAACAGAAGTGCTGGGGCAGGAGGGAATTGGATTAATATGGAGAAGAGAAATGTAAATAGATCCAGGGGTTGGAGAGAATAATAGGGATTCGAAAAATAGAGAAGGAAGAAAGATTGGGGAGTTAGGCAGAAGGATAAGGAAGGATTATTGTGGTGCAGAAGATAGAAAAATTGGTGGTAGAGAGAGTGAGAAGGGAGAATGATGGTGTGGAGGGGGGGAATAGAGGAAAGAAGGGAGGAATAAAAAAAAGGAATATTGGAAGAAACAGATGAATACTGGGGTGGGAGGGAAGAAGACTCGAGGTGGCAGAAGAATTTGGGTTAAAAAGCAAGAGAGGGATTGCTGAAGTAGGGAAGTGAGAAATATTGGTTTGGGGAAGAGAGGAGAAAGATAAGAGAGAAGTGTTGGGGGTAGAGAGAAAGAGAAGGGAAAATAATGGGGGTGGAGAGAGGAGAAAAAGAGAGAAGGGGAGCAGAGAAGGGAGGAAGAGTGGGGGGGGGGGGGAAAGATTCGGGTGGGGTGTAGGGTGGAGAAGTAAGAGTGTTTGGGGAGTGGTGAAAAGTAAGAAGGATTAGGGTGGGATGTGTGGAGAAGTAAGGAACAGTTGACAGTGGGGAAGAGAAGGGAGAAGGATTGGGGAGTGGGGGGTAGAAATAAGAAACATTGAGGAGTGGGAAAGAAAGGTGAGATGTACTGGGGTGGGAGAAGAATTAAGGAAGTTTGGGGAGTGAAGAAAAGAAGGGAGCAGGAATGGGATGGGGTGGGAAGGAGAAGTAAGGAACTTTGGTGTGTGAAGAAGAGAAGGGAGAAGGTTTAGAGTAGGGGTCGGGGATAAGAAGTAAGGAAAATTGGAGCATGGGCATGAAAAGGAAGAAGGATTGGGGTGGACAGAGAAGGATTGGGGGCAAGGGATGAGGAGGATAAGTAAGAAAGATTGGGTAATGGGAAGAGAAAAATGACAAATCCTTCCAGCACATCTCTCACCACAAAGGACCACAAAGGACAACCATTTATGTTTTCCTTGAGGAATAGAGAGTGGGAGGTACTCTGCACACACCTCTAGAGTTGTCTTTTCCCATCATTCCCAATTGCCAGCAGTGTCTGTGGAGACCTTACAGACAGAAGCTTGCCCAATCAGACAAAGAATAGTAGACTGTGATCTCATGTCTATAAGCACCTTTGGTGTGGGGCGGGGGGCTGGTTGTGCAAGGGAGGAAGGAAGGAAGGAAGGAAGGAAGGAAGGAAGGAAGGAAGGAAGGAAGGAAGGAAGAAAGGAAGGAAGGACATGGTCAATTGTATGGAAAAATATAAGCAATGTGCAAACTGATTGCAAGTTGACTCCAACTGATCTCATAGACTGTGTACAGTAGCCCAAGGAAAGTGAGCGGGGAAAAAAAGGGGGAGGGGGGAATAGAGAAAAGAATAAAAGAGAAAGATAGAAAGACTACAGACTAAAATCTCATATAAAAATATCCAATAAAATGATAGTAATATCCTATAATGTCTCACAGCTCCTGGCCTTTCCATGCTTTATGTGCAATTATTATGTTTATAGTTATAAATATAGCAGTCTGAGCTAAGAGCCTTATCAGCAGGCAGAATTATACTGCAAAGTAACAGTGACATGAATCCCTCATGTATTGCATTCATATAGGATATATATATATATATATACACACATCAACGTTGTGTGGGTAGGGGGAGGAGCCTGGTGCTGTGTCTGCAGTCAGCGACCTACTTATTGTGCGTCCGCCTGGCTGCATCTCACTATCCAGTGAGCAGATGCCGCTCTGCACATTCCCTCTTTCAACTTGTTACCTAAAAGAGTTTATTAACCCATCCATCTGGAGCACGCAGCAAATGTATACCTTCTAGGCAATATATACTGTGTGTATATATATATATATATAGTCGATGGATCCATAAGCATAATATGGTCATCAGACTGTGGAAATGCTACAGGAGATGGTCAGAGACTACATACATGCTACAGGAGATGGTCAGAGACTACATACATGCTACAGGAGATGGTCAGAGACTACATACATGCTACAGGAGATGGTCAGAGACTGTGGACATGCTCCATGAGATGGTTTGTGACTGTGGGCATGCCGCTGGAGTGGTCGGAGACTGCAGATATGCTCCAAGAGACTACGAGAGACGACTGCTATCAAAGCCCCTTAACAAGCCAGTTTCCCCACCTATGTGCTCCATACAGTTCCCTCTGATCTATTATATTGGGTAATGGGGGATTTTACATGCGGTGATGATAATTTTTAGAGGGAAAGAGTACATGAAAAGAGAAGTGATCTGCAGTGAGAAAGAAAAGAATAAGAGAAATTGAAACAATGTACGTATGGCAGCACGATACTGAGCAAACCATTACAGTAGCCTGAGGACCCCGTCAAACGTTTGCCGCGTGCGAATGGAGGCAGAAACGATTGTTCTTAGTATATTTTCTTTTCAGATTGCATGTAATGTAATACTGCATTGTGGCCACTAGATGGAGTAGCGGAGCATAGGAAATAAGTATTTATTTCCTATGTTCCTCAGCTCCAACTAGTGGCCATAATATGGTGTTACATTACATTCAACCTGAAAAGAAAACATACTAAGGACGTTTCTTTTTGCTTCTATTCACAAAGAATGAATGTTCACAGGGATGGTGAATGGCTCTGTGAGTTGTTTATAAATAGACCTGGAAGTAACATGGGGCTGCCTAAGTTCCTTGAGCTAGAGTTTGAATATGATAGAAGCCATCTTCCTGACCCAAGGTTCCTATATTATTGCGAGCTAATGGCCCATTGCCCTGTGCAAGAGGGGCACCTGGTTTTCATTGGGATAGTCTCCTCTGTGTATGCGCTGACCACCTCTATGGCTACCTAGAGAAGGTTCTTCCCTGGGAGAGATTCTGCCTGCTGTAAATAATGGAAAGTGCTTTTACAGTAAATCCTAAACACTCTCACCCCTTTAATCCTTTAATCACAATCGTTAAATCTAGGGATGCACCGATACCGTTTTTTCAGTATCGAGTGCCCATATTTTTTTTTCCCGGTGCTCGCCGATACCGACTACCGATACCAGAAGTCCCATTAAGGAAGCCAGGCGCCGTGTAGAGACTCACCACCTGGCTATCTGATTAGCCGGGAAGCGTGTAAAGACTCGCCACCCGGATTCCCGATTACCAGGGAAGCCGTCTTCAAGCATGGAGCCGGCTTTCTGGCCGATCAGGAAGCCGGGCGCCGCGTCATTACTTGGCACCCTGCTTCCTGATTGGCTGGGAAGGCGGCCTCCCAGCCAATCAGAAAGCCCGGCGCCGCGACATTACACGGCGCCTGGCTTCCTGATTGGCCAGCTTCCCGACCAATCACGAAGCCAGGCAGCGAGTCATTACATGCTGCCCGGCTTCCTGATGGCCCGGGAAGCCGGCTCCATGCTCCCTCGTCACAAGTTACGAGGGAGTATGGAGCCGTCTTCCCGGCCCATCAAGAAGCCGTGTGCCGTGTAATGACTCGCTGCCTGGCTCCCTGATACCGGAAGCTGAAGTATCGGGAAAGGCATCGGAGCATTTGGGGGAGTACGAGTACTCGCCCAAATACTAGTATCTGTGCATCCCTAGTTAGATTTATATTGGTTTTCAGTCAATTTCCTTTTAGCTTTTTTGTTTTTTCTAGTTTACAGATTTTTGTGTCCTTTTTGTCTATCTATATTTAAGCTTTGTTTTGCAATGATTTAACACATGACAAAGGATTCCAAGAGAACTCTGGGTCAGCTAAAGAAACAGCACAGCAAACTTGAGACAGACTGAAAACTCAGACTGAGCTGTTTGGTATGTGATGAGTCACTGAAACAATTCATTCATTCCTGTGTGTGAATTACAGACTGAGCTATTGAGCTCTGTAAACACTGAACATTTTACACCAAGGTGCAAGGATCCCAACCCCAATAGTTAAATCTATATTGTTTTTCAGTCAATGTCGTTTTAACTTTTTTGTTTTTTATTATATATTTTTGTATCCTCTTTCTTCTATCTATATACAAGCTTTGTTTTACAAAAAAAATCTCATACATGGCAAAGGATTCCAAGAGAACACTGGGCTAGCTAAAGAAACAGCACAGCGGCAGCAGAAGTCTTGAGGCTGACTGAAAACTCAGACTGAGCTGTTTGGTATGTGATGAGTCACAATTCATTCAGTTCTGTGTGTGAATTACAGATTGAGCTATTGAGCCCTGTGAACACCGGGCATTTTACACCAGGGTGTAAGGAGACAACTGTCAGGATCCAGAGCACCCCCAGGTGGCGCTGGAGCCGGGTCCTGCAGTTCCTGTGCTCGCCTGCGGGTGTCTCCAGCAGCCAGGAACTGTAAGGAACTTGCAGCTCCAGTACTCACCTGCGGGTGTGCCCCAGCTGTGACTGATCATCCCATCACCTGGTGCTTCCTGGGGGGGTATTTAGGCCCTCCCTGCAGTCAGGAAGCTGGGTCAGTATTGTGTTGCTAAACCTGACTGATTCCCATGTCCTGAACCTTGCTTCCTATCTGAAAACCTGTCACCGACCCGGCTTGTTACCCGACCACTCTCCGTTGAATCCTGTTCCTGTACCGCGCTGCCCTCCTGTTGACGACCCGGCTTGTACCTGACCACTCTTCTTGTATCCTGAGGCCTGCTGTACATCTGCAGGCCTGTTCCCCCATCTTTGTTGGGTTTATAGTTTTGTTGACGTGGAACCAATAAACTGTGCATTTAACCCTATCCTGTGTGGGCATATTAATTTGGTAATCCTGCGTGGGTACCTGCATGTGGTGTGAGAACGCCTGTGCAGGGTACCCTGACAACAACATCTCAATCTGGTGATTACAAATATAAATGTTGAATATGCAATATTTTATTTTTACCCAAAAGAAAAATACTTTTGCAAATATTCTTTTTTAGCCCTAATAAATAAGCAAAACCGCTATCATATCACCTTCGCAACATCTCCATAATACGCCCCTTTCTCACCAACAAAACCTCAAAACTACTCATCCACTCATTTGTTATCTCCCGTCTTGACTATTGCCACTCGCTCCTCATTGGCCGACCTCTACACAGGCTCCTCCCCCCTCAGTCTATCATGAATGCAGCTGCTAGACTAATTCACCTAACCAACCGCTCAGTGTCTGTAACCCCCCTCTGCCGATCCCTGCACTGGCTTTCATCCCCCTCCCCCTTCGGCCAATCCCTCCACTGGCTTCAATCCCCTACCCCCCTCTGCCAATCCCTCCACTGGCTTCCAATCGCCCAAAGCATCAAATTCAAAAAATTAACAACCACTTGTAAAGCCATCCACAACTCTGCCTCCGGATATATCTCCAACCTTATCTAAAACTATCACCGTAACTGTCCCCTCCGCTCATCCAAAGACCTCCTGCTTTCCAGCTCCCTAGTCAACTCCTCCCATACTCGCCTCCAGGACTTCACTAGAGTCTCTCCCATCCACTGGAACTCTTTACCCCAACCTGTCCATCTATCTCCCACTCTGACTGCCTTTAAGCGATCCCTTAAGACTCATATCTTCAGGGAAGCCTATCCCGCCTCAACCTAACCACTCAACCATTATGTTCTCATACAATTCATCTTCACACAGCTACTTCCTCATGTATCACTTCTCCCCTCCTTACCATCTTGTCTTGAATTGTATTGTGATCGTAATGTCTTCCTTATATTGTAAAGCACTGCGCAAACTGTTGGTGCTATATAAATCCTGTATAATAATAATAATAATGAACCCCCTTTAAACTGAACCCCCTGACCCCAACACTATGCCATCCTTGGCTCTAACACCAGACTCTGCGGCACCACCCTCACTTCATCTTGATTCAGCAGCCCCTCGCAGTGCTCCTCCATAGGATTTCCTGACGCTGAAAGCTGCTGATCCAATTAGGGTTTCATGTTTATATTCATCTTTTATTCCTCTTGCCTCTGCAGCTTTTACCTGGCGAACTCACACTGAAACGCTACTTGATGAATCCTGATTACTATTTTCATGCAAGTCACATTAAAGCGCTGATTAGCACTCAACACATGCAGGGACACAACACTGTAATCTCCTCCGCAGTTCCCGTGTGTGTGCGGCATTAGGAGTGGATGAACGTTAATGAATAACTGTGCTTTTAAAACATCTCAGCCCCTTCAATGTATCTAAGCAAAGTTCCCAAATATACCGCAATCATTTCCCCTGTTTAACCTGAAAAAGCCAAATGTCTGGACAGCTTAAATGTACTTCTATTGATTAAGTCCTCTGCGAGCTATGGGCTTTCTGCATACGGAATTCAATGTAAAAAAGACATCCCTGGCTTACAGTTACACAGGCATGGTGCCTTGGCTACTCGTTGCCAGGGGTCAAGCAAGGAGAATCAACATCTGAAGAGATTCTAAGGATGCCATCTTTTATTTTCTTGCTGTCAGCCGATTTCTTTCAGCGCATTCTTCTGGACGCTGCACTGAAAGCATGTGCTGTAGAGCAGGGCTGGACAAGTCCCAGGAGCCAGGTCGCTAATGTTACTTAAAAGAGAACTATGGGGTAACCTTTTTATGCCATAGTTCTCTTAGGCCTCGTTCACAACAGACAGTGCGTTCTGGCTGCAATGAGCTCGGCTGCATGTGCTTGCAGCATTTTGTTCAGACCGAACCGGACAGCGGGCATAATGTCTCGTTTGGCTGGAGGACGTGGCTACGGTGCCATTCACTTCAATGGACCTCCACGCCCCCTCCTGCCCTACAACATAGTGAGTCGGCCGCAATGCGATGCAGTGCGTAATGGCCAGAATCGGGCCGGAACGCACTGTGACTGGTGTGCACGTGGCATTAAGGGTCACGGGAGGACATATTCTAACGTCCTCCCCTGACCCAAAGCTCAGTATGTAGCTCGCTGAATACCGAGATCGCCGCAGCCGGAACAGATCCCGACAATACTGTTGAGATACACCCAGATGGCTGATTGACAGCGGGCTCTGCCTATCTAGAGGCAGAGCCAGCTGTGCCCGCCCCCTCCCTGTCTGTTCCTCTAGTCAGCGCCGGAGGATCGGAGATGGGAGGGGGGGAATCTCTGCGGGGAGCTGTGACTGACAGTCACCGCTCTCTGCAGAGAGATGATTGTAAAGTGAGTGAGCGACGATATGTGTTCGCTCACTTCCCCATCTATAGAGTGTGTGTTGTAAAGTAGTCACCTCTCTAAGCTCGCTCCTGTGATGGACTACAATCTCACATTTAGTTTACTAATTTGTATTGAGATTGTAGTCCATCACAGGAGTGAGCTTGGAGTGGTGACTACTTTACAACACACACAGGGACCATGGGGAACAAAAGTAGCCACCCTCCAGAAGGAAGGACAGTGTCAGTACCAATTCAGAAATGATTGGAGGATCTACAGCCGAGTGATACACAAATAAGATACATTTTTGCTAATAGTTATGGTACTTGAATAAATTTTTTAAGATTTAACTCCTGAGTTTAGTGTCACTTGATGCCATTGGGATGTACCAAGTAGCAGAGGAGATCCTTAAAGTAAAACTCCACTTTTTGGTGAAATATTGGTAAAACATTGATCATTTCTACAAAAGCCGCTTTATTACTTGATATTGCTAAAAGTTACTTTTTTTGTCCAATGAGGGTGCACACAGCTGTATAAACCTAACAGAGGTTCTACAGCTCTCCAAATCTACGAATGCTGTAAAAAAAGGTATTGTCACACTTGTCACAGTCTCACTTTAAAGCTCAACTTCACAAATGACAAGGCAGCGTGGCCACCCTAGAGCAGGAAATTATAGGGCATGGACTATTTTGCTGCAAAGACATGATGTACATAAAAATGGGACAGGAAACCCCTACAATGATATAGGATATGCTGTTACTTTTGTATGATCGAGGGTTTATTACCACTTTAAAGCAGAGTTTTCCTTCAATATGACGTTGTAACCAAATCGCAACTTCTAAAATGTATCCGGCATCCTATTTAGGCAACTTCCAACCTGGACAGCTGCAGAGGCAATGCGAGAAGGGGCTTAAAGTATGTAGAACCAGAATCAGAACACATACCCCTATTGGAAAATGTATCCCCCACCTCTTGTTTCAGTGACAGCTATAGTGATTTTAACCTATAGGAACATTGTATTGAAGGTACATTTATTTTATACAGACATTCATTTATTTGGTTCTTTGGTGTTCTGAATAAGTACCATGAATGAGATGGCAGCAGAACATTTACCGTCCCACCGCCACCACCACCACCTTCCCAATGTTCTTCTCATAGGTTATCAAACTAGATGTACATACATTTTATGAGCATTTGCCAAATGCATTTGCTACTTGCCGAAATCACTACACATTCATACAGAACTGAAGCCCCTTTGCTTCAGGACCCCATAGCAGTCACATAGTGCGCTATGGCTACACTCCTTGTTCTGATGTCAGAGTGCGGCCGGTTCCTTACCTGTGTTTCGGACAAATTAAGTTGTCTGGCCAGCTCAGTCCTCTCCCTGCCGACAACATACTGGCACCTCTGGAATTCCAGCTCCAGCCGATACAGCTGCTCCGCCGTGAAGGAGGTTCGTGTGCGCTTTGGCCGGTCAAGATCCAGACCTTTCGGTAGAACAATCTCCCGGATCGTCCCTTTGGCATCTAGAAGGAAAGGAAAAGAGATATGAGGACCAGAAGAGGCAATTTAAAAGGAGATGTTCACTGACATGGGAACAGCAGAGCAGGTTGGAGAGGCTGCAGAGTGCAATACAAACTTATCTCCATTCTCATGTTTTCATTGGTTCAAAAGCAACCTATCAGCAGTGTCTGTCATCTAGTGCTGAAGGATGCCATAGGCTGACTCATGGAAGCAACGCTAATCCATTCCTCTGTGAAGTCTACTTCCAGGAGTCAGCTAAAGCCAGTTTCCAGAGGCGGAGAGAAGGCTAGCTGCAGAGAAAGGATACAAGGCTAGCGCTCCTGGCCTTTGCTAACTAAATTTAGTGCTGAGATGTAACCAGCCTGAGCTTTTTTTTCTTTTTTTCTGGGCTCTGCGTTTTTGTACCGCGATTCGCGATTAAAAAGTTGCGCGGCAAACGCGCGTTTCCGAAGGCTACTTGGCTGTATCCCAATGGAAACGCGCAACAAAACGGCCCAAAGTAGTACCTGTACCTTTTCAGGCGTGGGCCGTTTTGTAGCGCGTTAGGGACGGGTGGAAATACGCCAAGGTGGGAACGAGACCATTGAATACAATGGGATTTATATTTTTGAGCGTTTTGTAGAGCGTTCGTCGAGCGCAGAACGCGCTACAAAACGTTCAGGTGTGAACAAGGGCTTAGTTCAGTGGGTTGATAGCTTCTGCCTTTTACTGTATAGGCGGTTCTAGTGATCAGAGCGGGAAAGGCAATCCCTAAATTATGAATATTTATCTGACTCAACCAACCCCCGAGGAGCTTGTCCAGAGGTACAGTCTAGGAAGATGATACATTTTTGGGTCACCTTTCCAGTGGGTTCTCTCTCCTCCTGAGCTCTGCCTGGGCAGGTTGTCTAAAGCCTATCTCTGGGTAAACCAAGAACTACGATTACAGTGGGGCTACCCCTGCACTGCAACGGTTAGCTTACTCTTTAAGTCTAGGAGACAGGTAAAAGCTGGTTTACATACCTGATCCTTGCTCCCACCAGATCCCTCTGGGCTGCTTGACCAGTCCCAGCAGCCTTTTCTGCCCTTTGCACCGGCAGTCTAAGGACCACTGATGTCATAGACTTGCATTAGATGTGAGGATGCCAAGGAACATTCATCCAGCTGGAGTGAAGGGGAGAGAGGTAAATGCTGACCACCAGGATGAGCAGGGGTCAGGTAAGTAAAAGTGCTTTACTGTGGCCCCCTGGTATAAATGAGCACTTAACCCTTGCAGTGCCGGGGTAGATTTGCTGCAAGGGTATTTTTTTAGTTTGCCCGGAGATAGGCTATAATTAGAGTATATCTTCACTTGGGCCCTGCTTCAGCCTGAGACATGTTCTAGAGGCCCAATGACTTAAGCTACCTGTTGGAGGGGATATCTGGAAGTAGTTGGGCTGGAAAAGGAACAACAAAGTTATATTTACAAGTATTTACAAGGGCTGTAAAGAGCCACAGCATAATGAGGTGGTTGAACTGTGAAATGGCCCTTTTTATTGGAGGAAGGGGATAAATATGTCAATCATGAACTATGTACCCAAGCGGGGTCGTAACTACTAATCATAGTGCCCCATAGCAAAACTTTGATAGGCCCAAAGTAGGGTATACATGGGTAGGTTTTGGCATGAACATTCGTACAAAAAATCCGGAGCGTTCGATAATAGCATCAGAGGCCTGAGCATTGTTGGTCGAAATTTCATTTGATTTTCGTTTTTATTTAACATTTGGTTTTGGAATGAATGGAGTTTACCGAACAAACAAACACATTCACTGTCGATTTTAATTCGATTGAGAAAACTTCCAACATGCCACTGCAAATTTTTTCATCACTGCGGTGAAATTAATTATCAATTTGACCCCGTCAGTGATTAGAAAGTCCAACGAACGAACCAAATTTGATTTAGCTCCTTTGAAATTCTAACCGCGTATACCCCACATAACTCTCTCTGCAGCAGATGGCAGTGTTAACTGTGACAATACGAGTCATTGATCTTAAAGTGTGTCTATAGCCAAAACCTTATTTTTCTCAAGTTCGGTATACAGAGTTAGAATTTACGGGGTTGCAATGAGTTAAAAAGTCAAAGAAGCAGGATGGAAATTTTTTATCAATTAATTAATTTCTAACAGTGACCATTAATTTTTTCCCGGGAATCTCCATTCATTTCAAAATTGAAAATCAAATGAAATTTCGAATGAGGTTCGTCAAGTCCCTGATGGTGTTATCGAATGTTCAGACCAGATTTGACCCTTTTTGCAGTGGAGAGATTTCCCCTCACTTCCTGTCTTGCTGACACCCTGAACTTGGATAAGACAGAGGTTTTGCTGCGGCCTTTTAGCCCACGTTCACACCTGAGCGTAGCAGGAATAGGCAGCGTGGTGACGCAATGTTCACTGGCATTTGTTTCCTGCATCTGGCATGCTTCCCTATTGATTTCAATGACTTCCAGGACACGCACCAACAGAGGGAAAGTAGTGCATGTAGAAAATTCTAGCAAACGTGCTGAACACTGATGTGGTTGTTCGGCTGCATTTGGGGTGCCATTAGTTAGTAATGGCAGCACAAGCACATTCTGTGTTTCTGTGTGTCATGAACGCACATCAAAGCGCGCACGTTTGTGCCTGAGTGTGATAGGGGGCTTACAATGATATAATCTGTGCCAAATATTTACTAAAGCCCCTGAAACATGTTGCATGTTTTATGTGATCCTTTTATGAACCATTAAAGCAACTTTGGACTCTTTCACCATTTGGTGTGGTGCATATGTTGTATGTACAGTACATGATTTCTGGGTATCCACTGAAGGATAGCCTAGTTCTACGTGAACAGCCTTACCAGAGCGAGTCAGCTCATCCAATAACTATGGTCTGTCCTTGTTTTGATGTGAATAGGTGTTAAAGCCCCAGCACCTCTTTGATATATTTTTGAAGGCAATAAATTAAGTTCCAGCCGTTCCCAATGCTATCCGACGCTAACAAAACAACTTTGGCTGGGCATGCACTATGGAAATTAAACAAGGAATCTGACTGGTTATTCTGGGCAACACGTGCAGTTTTTCCACCTGCGGTATGCAAACCAAGTAAGGTTTTGATCCTTCGTGTTGTATTGGTGCAAATTTCCGACATAACTGGAAAATAACTGCCGCACTCCTTGCCGAATGCCTCTTGTGCTGAAAGGTGGGTGCTCAAGCGACTGGGGATGTGCGCTCACAGCGTACATCAGTAATGTCACCAGCACACCAATGGATGATGTCCAAAATAAAGCGTTGTTTATTCACGCATATTGTCACATCAAAAATGCATTTTTGATGTGACAATATGCGTGAATAAACAACGCTTTGTTTTGGATATCATCCATTGGTGTGTTGGTGAAATTTCTGATGTATTGGTGCAAAGGACACAGTGAACCTTACAGTGGAACTGTGTTGCCAGACTATGGACAGTCAAACATTTACATATTCTTAACAAGCAGGAAATACACTTTAAAACAAACCTCCAGGGACCTCTGTAGCTGCAGACACTGTGGAAAACATCATTCTCAAAATGCAGCAGAAGCTTTTTGGTTGAACTTTCACTTTCTCTCCATACCTCAGTTTCTCCTCCATGCAGTTACATGGCAGCCTGGCAGCCTTCTAATCTTTAGTGCAGGGGTAGCAAACCTCCGGCCCTCCAGCTGTGGTGGAACTACAAATCCCATGAGGCATTGCAAGATTCTCACAGCCACAGACATGACTCCCGAAGAGAGATGCATCATGGGATTTGTAGTTTCACCACAGCTGGAGGGCCGGAGGTTTGCTACCCCTGCTCTAGTGTAATCAAAGATCAGGAGCAGATGAAAGGGATGAGAGCAGAGTGCTGAGATCTGACCTTTACGACTTTACCACTTCCATTAGAAAGGTTTAGGATGCATTACTGCACAGTGACTGCAGCTACAGAGGTCAATGAGAGCCTATTTTAATACTCATTTACTGCACGATAATAAGAAGTAAATATTTATGGGCTGTCCACAATTGTACTTTAAGGTGGACTTAGACTGCTGCTCTATAATTCTGTAGTGTATAATATAGAGCATACAATCTAGAGAACAACCAATGCAAAATACAAAGATTATGTAGTGTAAACCTAAAGTAATTTATAGCATACAGTGCACCTAGTATACAGTACACAATGCATTTAATATTCATAGATTCCAAAATATAGAGTACATTGTAACAATAGACAGTATGCAAAGAGAACAATATGCGTTGTGACAAAAATGCAATTATTATACAGCAGACAATGCACAAAACGCACAGGCGGTGCAGCCCTCATAAAATACAGAAAGCAAGCAAAATGAAGTGCATAAATACACCATAAATAACAGATATACAACAATACATTGAATATAAAGTAAACGTCGGTACCCAAAGACATCTATGTATATATGCTATGAAGCAATACAGCTATGATATGCAACCATTATACACTATAAATTGCAACTGTATTGTGCTACCAGTATACAAAATAAAACAAAATCAATATATAGTACACAATGAGAACAGCTTGAAATTCAACCAGTCTATAATGTTCAAATAAACCAATACACAGTATAGAGTGCAACCAATCTACTGTACACAGTACAGCCAATACACAGTATAGAGAGCAACCAATCTACTGTATACAGTACAGCCAATACACAGTATAGAGTGCAACCAATCTACTGTACACAGTACAGCCAATACACAGTATAGAGAGCAACCAATCTACTGTATACAGTACAGCCAATACACAGTATAGAGTGCAACCAATCTACTGTATACAGTACAGCCAATACACATTATAGAGTGCAACCAAACTACTATATGCAGAACAGCCAATACACAGTTTAGAGTGCAACCAAACTACTATATACAGCACAGCCAATACACAGTATAGAGTGCAACCAAACTACTATGTACAGCAGAGCCAATGAGCCAATACACAGTATAGAGTGCAACCAAACTACTATATACAGCACAGGCAATACACAGTATAGAGTGCAACCAAACTACTATATACAGTACAGTCAATATACATTATAGAATGCACCCAAACTACTATATACAGCACAGCCAATACACAGTATAGAGTGCAACCAAACTACTATATACAACACAGCCAATACACACAGTATAGAGTGCAACCAAACTACTATATACAGCACAGCCAATACACAGTATAGAGTGCAACCAAACTACTATATACAGTACAGCCAATACACATTATAGAGTGCAACCAAACTACTATATACAGCAGAGCCAATACACAGTATTGTCCCTGCGAAAATAAGGACTAATGGTAACCTTAATGCCCAATGCAAACACTACTCCATAGTTCGAAATGTAAAGCCGCCAAAATATACACTGGTAAAAGGTAATAAATGACAAGCTAAGTACGGCGGGCAAACAATATACAACACAGATTTAAACCAATATCCAAGATGTACAATATGTAATGAACTAAATATACAATATGCAAGACAACCAATGGTTTGTCTTTTGAGGTCTAATTTGCATCACAAGTTGAGAGAACACCTAATGATGGTGCAGGGGGGGTATGTGTGAAGACCTGTCCCAGGAAAAATCAGACAAGTGACTTTTATCCAAGAGTTGGGAATATGTGACCACCTAGGAAAGGTTTTAAATCACACTGGCAAGATGCGCCCATTGTGGTAAAGGGGTGACTATTGTCATCATCTCATGCAGGTGACTAGGAAGGAGGAGAATAGTCAGCAGTATGTACTGTATATCAGATTAAGAACAGTGTATGTACTGTAAATTAATAGCGTGTTGGGTATACACTTTATGACACATTGTATACAGCAGAGCATTGTGGAGTATATAATGTACAGCACATTGTATACAGAAGAGCAGCTTGGAGTATCTATTGTAAAGAACAGTGCGTAGTATAGCAAGCGCATTGTATACAGAAGAGTAGGGTGTCAATTTTAACGCTCAGTACCATGTAATTAGCAGAGTAGGGATCCATCTATAGTGATGTGTAATAGACTGAGCATAGAGTGAATGGGAATCATTTGTGAGTAATAGCATGAACAGATGTTGACGAAGAGAAGGGGCACTGACAGGAGGAGAGCAGATAATGATTTGGTATTGAAGATACACATATAGTGGGGGGGTTCTCAAATTTGTTTGCAAATGTGGAAATGCAGTTTAAAACAGCTGTGATGATGTAAGAACCTTCATAGAACAACAGGGAGATACTGTACCGGAACAAACAAAGTGGGAGTAGAAGTACTATAGAAAGAGCAGAGCAAATGCAGAAGAGGGACTGTGCGAGAACCAATGAACCAAAGAAGAGGAACTGTGGAAGGTGCAGAGTAACCAGAGAAAAGAGACTGTGGAAGGTGGAGAGGAACCTGAGAAGAGGTAATGGGCAAGCATATAAGAGATTGAAGATGGAAGATAGAGATCACAAAGGAGAAATTGTGAAAGGTAGAGATCAACTACAGAAGAGTGACCGTGGAGGGTACAGAACAACCACAAAAGAGGGACTGTGAAAGGTATACATCAACTAGGGTTGCACAGATACCAAGTACAGTACTCGGTACAAGTACGAGTACATGTACCGATACTTTTGAGCTCCAGGACTAGACTAGAGAAAAATTCAAAAGTTTGTGACAGTCATGTGACAGTTTTTCTAAAACAATATCGACTAATGATTTCAGGACAGTGGTGGAGTGCCAGAGCCAGGTCCCAGCTGCAACCGCTGCAACCCTGGTAGTTCTCCTGAAAATGCCAAGTATCTGCACTGGTACTCGAAAAGTATCTGTGCATCCCTAACATCAACCATAGAAGAGAGGGACTGTGAAAGGTATAGAACAACCCCATAAGAGGGACTGTGAAAGGTATACATCAACCATAGAAGAGAGGGACTGTGAAAGGTATAGAACAACCCCAGAAGAGGGACTGTGAAAGGTATACATCAACCATAGAAGAGAGGGACTGTGAAAGGTATAGAACAACCCCAGAAGAGGGACTGTGAAAGGTATACATCAACCATAGAAGAGAGGGACTGTGAAAGGTATAGAACAACCCCAGAAGAGGGACTGTGAAAGGTATACATCAACCATAGAAGAGAGGGACTGTGAAAGGTATAGAACAACCCCAGAAGAGGGACTGTGAAAGGTATACATCAACCATAGAAGAGAGGGACTGTGAAAGGTATAGAACAACCCCAGAAGAGGGACTGTGAAAGGTATACATCAACCATAGAAGAGAGGGACTGTGAAAGGTATAGAACAACCCCAGAAGAGGGACTGTGAAAGGTATACATCAACCATAGAAGAGAGGGACTGTGAAAGGTATAGAACAACCCCAGAAGAGGGACTGTGAAAGGTATACATCAACCATAGAAGAGAGGGACTGTGAAAGGTATAGAACAACCCCAGAAGAGGGACTGTGAAAGGTATACATCAACCATAGAAGAGAGGGACTGTGAAAGGTATAGAACAACCCCAGAAGAGGGACTGTGAAAGGTATACATCAACCATAGAAGAGAGGGACTGTGAAAGGTATAGAACAACCCCAGAAGAGGGACTGTGAAAGGTATACATCAACCATAGAAGAGAGGGACTGTGAAAGGTATAGAACAACCCCAGAAGAGGGACTGTGAAAGGTATACATCAACCATAGAAGAGAGGGACTGTGAAAGGTATAGAACAACCCCAGAAGAGGGACTGTGAAAGGTATACATCAACCATAGAAGAGAGGGACTGTGAAAGGTATAGAACAACCCCAGAAGAGGGACTGTGAAAGGTATACATCAACCATAGAAGAGAGGGACTGTGAAAGGTATAGAACAACCCCAGAAGAGGGACTGTGAAAGGTATACATCAACCATAGAAGAGAGGGACTGTGAAAGGTATAGAACAACCCCAGAATTATAGAATGCACCCAAACTACTATATACAGCACAGCCAATACACAGTATAGAGTGCAACCAAACTACTATATACAACACAGCCAATACACACAGTATAGAGTGCAACCAAACTACTATATACAGCACAGCCAATACACAGTATAGAGTGCAACCAAACTACTATATACAGTACAGCCAATACACATTATAGAGTGCAACCAAACTACTATATACAGCAGAGCCAATACACAGTATTGTCCCTGCGAAAATAAGGACTAATGGTAACCTTAATGCCCAATGCAAACACTACTCCATAGTTCGAAATGTAAAGCCGCCAAAATATACACTGGTAAAAGGTAATAAATGACAAGCTAAGTACGGCGGGCAAACAATATACAACACAGATTTAAACCAATA
Source organism: Nanorana parkeri (assembly GCF_000935625.1). NCBI lineage: Eukaryota > Metazoa > Chordata > Amphibia > Anura > Dicroglossidae > Nanorana > Nanorana parkeri. The sequence goes on from NW_017306724.1 coordinate 209,668, forward strand.
TCCAAGATGTACAATATGTAATGAACTAAATATACAATATGCAAGACAACCAATGGTTTGTCTTTTGAGGTCTAATTTGCATCACAAGTTGAGAGAACACCTAATGATGGTGCAGGGGGGGTATGTGTGAAGACCTGTCCCAGGAAAAATCAGACAAGTGACTTTTATCCAAGAGTTGGGAATATGTGACCACCTAGGAAAGGTTTTAAATCACACTGGCAAGATGCGCCCATTGTGGTAAAGGGGTGACTATTGTCATCATCTCATGCAGGTGACTAGGAAGGAGGAGAATAGTCAGCAGTATGTACTGTATATCAGATTAAGAACAGTGTATGTACTGTAAATTAATAGCGTGTTGGGTATACACTTTATGACACATTGTATACAGCAGAGCATTGTGGAGTATATAATGTACAGCACATTGTATACAGAAGAGCAGCTTGGAGTATCTATTGTAAAGAACAGTGCGTAGTATAGCAAGCGCATTGTATACAGAAGAGTAGGGTGTCAATTTTAACGCTCAGTACCATGTAATTAGCAGAGTAGGGATCCATCTATAGTGATGTGTAATAGACTGAGCATAGAGTGAATGGGAATCATTTGTGAGTAATAGCATGAACAGATGTTGACGAAGAGAAGGGGCACTGACAGGAGGAGAGCAGATAATGATTTGGTATTGAAGATACACATATAGTGGGGGGGTTCTCAAATTTGTTTGCAAATGTGGAAATGCAGTTTAAAACAGCTGTGATGATGTAAGAACCTTCATAGAACAACAGGGAGATACTGTACCGGAACAAACAAAGTGGGAGTAGAAGTACTATAGAAAGAGCAGAGCAAATGCAGAAGAGGGACTGTGCGAGAACCAATGAACCAAAGAAGAGGAACTGTGGAAGGTGCAGAGTAACCAGAGAAAAGAGACTGTGGAAGGTGGAGAGGAACCTGAGAAGAGGTAATGGGCAAGCATATAAGAGATTGAAGATGGAAGATAGAGATCACAAAGGAGAAATTGTGAAAGGTAGAGATCAACTACAGAAGAGTGACCGTGGAGGGTACAGAACAACCACAAAAGAGGGACTGTGAAAGGTATACATCAACTAGGGTTGCACAGATACCAAGTACAGTACTCGGTACAAGTACGAGTACATGTACCGATACTTTTGAGCTCCAGGACTAGACTAGAGAAAAATTCAAAAGTTTGTGACAGTCATGTGACAGTTTTTCTAAAACAATATCGACTAATGATTTCAGGACAGTGGTGGAGTGCCAGAGCCAGGTCCCAGCTGCAACCGCTGCAACCCTGGTAGTTCTCCTGAAAATGCCAAGTATCTGCACTGGTACTCGAAAAGTATCTGTGCATCCCTAACATCAACCATAGAAGAGAGGGACTGTGAAAGGTATAGAACAACCCCATAAGAGGGACTGTGAAAGGTATACATCAACCATAGAAGAGAGGGACTGTGAAAGGTATAGAACAACCCCAGAAGAGGGACTGTGAAAGGTATACATCAACCATAGAAGAGAGGGACTGTGAAAGGTATAGAACAACCCCAGAAGAGGGACTGTGAAAGGTACACATCAACCATAGAAGAGAGGGACTGTGAAAGGTATAGAGCAACCACGGAAGAAGGACTATGAAAAGTATAGAACAAGCACGGAAGGACTGTGAAAAGTATAGAACAAGCACAGAAGAAGGACTGTGAAAGTTATAGAGCAACCACAGAAAAGGGATTGTGAACCATACAGAGCAATCACAGAAGATGGACTGTGGAAGGTATAGAGCAACCAAAGAAGATGGACTGTGGAAGGTATAGAGCAACCACAGAAGAATGACCACTGAAGGTATAGAGCAACCACAGAAGAGTGACTGTGAAAGGTACAGAGCAACCACAGAAGAGTGACTGTGGAAGGTGTAGAGCAACCACAGAAGAGTGACTGTGGAAGGTGTAGAGCAACCACAGAAGAGTGACTGTGGAAGGTATAGAGCAACCACAGAAGAGTGACTGTGGAAGGTGTAGAGCAACCACAGAAGAGTGACTGTGAAAGGTATAGAGCAACCACAGAAGAATGACTGTGGAAGATACAGAGCAACCACACAAGAATGGCCACTGAAGGTATAAAGCAAGCACAGAAGAGGGACTGTGGAAAGTAGAAAGAAAGCACATGAGAGCAACTCTGGAAGGTACAGGGCAACCACAGAAGAAGAATTGTAAGATACAGAGAAAGCACAGAAAATGGACTCTAGAAGAAGCAAAGTGGACACAGAGGTGGGACAGGGAAGGAGTACAGAAAATGCAGAGGAGTACAATGAAATAGCAAAAAAAGGAGGGATACTGCAAGGAGCAGAGTTAGTGCAGATGAGGGACACTGGAAGAAACAGAGTGGGTGCAATAGAAGGACACTGGAAGGGCATTGAAGGGAGCAGAGTGGGTGTAGAGGAGGGACACAAAGATAATCGGAGTGCATACAAAAAAAGGACACAAAAATTAGGAAAAAGCACAGTGGGTATAGAGAAGAGACACTGGAAAACACAAAAAGGGTGCAGAGGAAGGGCACTGGAAGAAATAGACTGGTTGTAAAGGAGAGACTCTGCAAGACCACTGGAAAAAGTGGGTGTAGAGGAGGGCACTGTAAGAAGAATGGGTGCAAAAGAACACTGGAAGCAGCAGAGTAGGTGCAGAAGAAGGACACTGGAAAAGGGCAGAGTGGATGCAGAGGAGGGACATTGGAAGGAGCAGAGTAGGTACATAGGAGCAGAGTAGGTGCATAGGAAGGACACTAGAAGTAGTCAGGATGCAGAAGGACACTGGAAGGAAGGGTCACATTAGATGCAAAAGAAGGACACTGGAAAAAGTCAGAGTGGATGCAAAGAAGGGACACTAGAAGTAGTTGGATTGCAGAAGGATAAAGGAAGGAGCAGAGTGGGTGCTACAGAGGAGGGACATTGGAAGGAACGGAATGAGTGCACAGCAGAGACATTGGAAGGAGCATTGAATGGAGTATAAACGTTGCATTAGAGATAAAACTGTATCCGCCGTAGCAGCTATGGGACAGTTTGTACACTGTGTAGTGGTCCATTGCTCTCCCTCCTAAAAGTAAGGAAAAGATGGGCATGACATTGAGTTTACAATGTGCATAAATGTGCACACTTCAGCACTTGTTTCAGCAAGCACAAAGTGAGGGGGATTTATCAAAACTGGAGCACACAAAATCTGGAGCAGTTCCCCATGGCAACCAATCCGCTTCTCTCTTTTATTTTCAAATCTAAAACTGAAGAGAAAAGCTGATTGGTTGCCATGAGAAACTGCTCCAGATTTTGTCTGCTCCAGTTTTGATAAATGGTACTTTAAAGTGCTAAGACAACATGGGGATATAGTTCTATGCCCCAGGATGGGGATGGACTACAAGTGAGGGTGTAAATCTATATTCTGTGGTTACTAAGGGGTTATATTCTCACATAATTAAGCAAAGCAAAACAACGACAATGTGTAAAATCACAGGAATGAAAGAGTTTGATTTACACGTGATGGCGGCGGATATGTACGGGCAATATTCTGCATGTCTCTGTTTCTGTGCAGATTTAGGACGCGGCAGCTCTGCCTCCTTCATCCTCGAGTCAAATGGGGTCACTGGCAACGCTCTATTTATATCAATGACTGCAAGTGACACGGACTGGAATGAGGACCTGGAGGAGAAGCGATCTGTTTCGTACAGAAATGAAGAACACATGCAAATCCTGGAAAAGGAGTTCATTGTTGTTTTAGTCTATGTATTATTTATTTTATGTTGATGATATGACATGGCTATACTCTAGTGCCCTTGTACCCAACCTATGGCCCGGGGGCCACTTACTGTGTGGCCCTTGGTACACTTGCAGACAGTAGTCTGGTTTGGTGCATACTCAGGCCAGCAAAACAATGCAAATGTAGAGTGGAGTCTAAGAGTTAAAGACTCTCTATGGTCAAAAAATAAATATAGATCTGTATTTCTATCTGAATTGCATTCTGTCCCACTCCTAATAACCATGTCCATCTAGAAGTTTGTGAACTTACTAATTGAAGATACCCATAGGATGGACTTCCTCAATACACCTGTCCCATCGCACTCCTGACCGGACAAAAACCCAAATCCAACTGGGTGGGTGCGGTGGTGACAACGGATGCCTCCGTGAAATGTAGATAGATGAAAGTAGTCACTCGCACTCCATGATATTAAAGTCAATGCTGTTTATTGACTGAGATAACAAACATCTCCTTAGCTAATAAGTCAAGTTAAAGTCAATAAACAGCATTGACTTTAATATCATGTAGTGCGAGTGACTATTGTCATCTTCCTCAATACACTGACACCAGTTCAATCAACCTTGTGAATATGCTCTTCCTTGTGTGATCACTCTAAGTAAGCCTGCCTTCTGAACTACAACTCAACGACTGAACAATGTAACATTATCATTGTTTGCTGGAAGCAATGCATGATGGGATATGTATTAGCGAGAAACTGAGAATGTATCACATCAAGTAGCAGGGAAAGAGACACAAAGCACACTGGGAATCCAGGAAGTTGTTGGAAGTGATGGGCAGACGGAAGGCGGCACTCACTACATGAAAGGGATTTTTTCAACTAAGCTTTGATTGCATCTCCAGTATGTATTCCTATTACAATGCTGATGTCATAACAAGAGAGGATATGCTGGGACTTTACTACTCCCTTAATGGTTTGGTTTATATCTTTCACGCCATTCCTTTTTTTTCTGTGCTGTCCATCCCTATTTTATTTTTTATGTTTCGTTTTTTTTCTCTTATCCTCAGACTCAATCATAAAATGGTGCTATGGTAAAATGGTGGATGGGACCACCACAATTTAAGTCCCAATCCAAGAAATCACCAAGCACGCCGTGTTAAGATGAGGAGACAGGGCACTTTATTGTCCCCAACGGTAAGCAACGTTTGGAGACCACGAGGAACATCTTCCTCATGCAGCAGACTTATGACATCAATACAGACCCGGAAAGCTCACTGGACTGAAGCCCGAGGGCTGCTTTCTTTAAGTATATGTCCGCTCAAAACTTGGATTGAGTGGAGAAGTATAAGAACTTCCTGTATGGTGAAACCATTGTGAGGAAGAATCTCCCTAGGGCAGGGGTAGCCAAACTCCGGCAGTCCAGCTGGAACTACAAATCCCATGAGGCATTGCAAGATTCTCACAGCCACAGACATGACTCCAGGAGAGAGATGCAACATGGGATTTGTAGTTTCACCACAGCTGGAGTGCCAGAGTTTGGCTACCCCTGCCCTAGGGTTATGCTTCTTATTGGAAAATAGAAACCAATAAAAGGCTGACAGGAGCTCTATCCCTCAATCTGCTCAATACAAAATACAATGTTTTGGCTGGAGTTGGGCTTTAAATTTATCAACAATGCAAATACACTGACTGGGCAAAAAAAGAAATTCACCCACTCTAACATTTTGTTGGACCGCCTTTAGATTTGATTACGACACGCATTCGCCGTGGCATCGTTTCGATAAGCTTATGCAATGTCACAACAATTATTTCCATCCTGAGTTGCATTCATTTTTCACCAAGATCTTGTAGTGATGATGGCAGAGTCGGAGCACTGCGTAAAGTCTTCTCCAGCACATCCCAAAGATTCTCAATGGGGTTAAGGTCTGGACTCTGTGGTGGCCAATCCATGTGTGACAATGATGTTTCATGCTCCCTGAGCCACTCTTTCACAATCTGAGCCCGATGAATCCTGACATTGTCATCTTGAAGTCTTCTCTAGCACATCCAAAGGTTCTCAATGGGGTTAAGGTCTGGACTCTGTGGTGGCCAATCCATGTGTGACAATGATGTCTCATGCTCCCTGAACCACTCGTTCACAATCTGAGCCCGATGAATCCTGACATTGTCATCTTGGAATATGCTCAATATTCAAGAAAGAAATCCATTGATGGAAAAACCTGATCATTCAGTATCTTCAGGTCGGTATCTGGCCTCATTTTTGGGGACATAACATGAACCTGGACCTGACCAACTGAACTAACCCCAGATCATAACACTGCAAGAAATCCTGGGTGTGACTTTTTTCTACCCAGGCAATTCTGAGTCAGAATTCAAAGCAATGAGGAAAGAATGACAGAGGGATTTGGGTGCAAAAAGGTACCGTGCCTCCGAAATCTATACAGAGGTTTTATTTCTGGCCAATTCAAAGTAAAGAACTCTGTTAAAAAAAACTGCACATGTTCCAGTACAACAGTTCCAAAAGATTAAACTGTGTGCTTAAAGGGCCACTCCACCCACTAAGTAACATGACCATTTTATGGCGATGTTGCAGAATTTATAGGTTAAACTTTAGGCACAGATGAATACAAACACCATTTACCATTGAAAATCATGAAAGTATTTTTAAATACAACGAATATAAATGCATGAAATCAGACTCATGCAATATGTTGTACAATAGAACCCAGCCTGGGAGAAGGGAGGGTTAGGACTCAGGGTCTGCACATATATTAACATGCTGACAGAAAGAGGAAAAAGGAAAGATATGTCCTCATCAATCTTCACAAGCTGGGGACAGAGAGTTGACCAAGAAGTAGAAAAGTGAGGTCATTGACCTGGCTCTGCTGTGTGGCAAAGCTGTGTAAATCTCAAAATGGCTGGACAGAATTACAGATCCCTTGGCTGTTAAACCAGCTCCCATATATGTATTGTAACAGTGTACTCTTATGTTTAAAATCACATATAGGTTTCAAATAGCTCTTGGGGACTCTATGGGGTTCATTGGACAAATGATGTTCGCACGGGACTAGCTCCCCTAGAAGGCACTGTCCAGTATTGGAATTTCCTATACTCATCAGCGCCATCTAGGGGTGCTAGTGCCATATAAATGGCATCCACTCAGCTACCCTGTTTCCCTGAAAATAAGACCTACCCCGAAAATAGGACCTAGTACTATTTTTGGGAATTGCTAAAATATAAGACCTACCCCGAAAATAAGACCTAGTTGTGACCATTCCCAGGGCCGGTGGTGGCATAAGTGGGAACCTGAAGAGCCGCGGGAGAGAATCAGCGGTGCTAATGAAGCCAGCACTAGAGGAAGCGAGGCGGCAGCACAGGGAGCAGAGCCGCATAAACTGATGTTTCTTCTGTAGCGCCGACTCCTGTCACAGGCGGAGTGATACCAAATGCACTCCGCCTGTGAGGAATCGATGGTGAAAGCGCGCTTCGCTTTTTCTGGTTACCAAATTGCTCTTGGAAAGGTACGGCACCCCTGATTGCCCTGATCACCCTATTCTTAACTTTGCCATTTTGGATTATTTAATTTGGACTTGCATTAACTTTGGATTGTTATAAATTAAAAACAAATAAAAATAAGACATCCCCCGAAAATAAGACCTAGTGTGTTTTTTTGAGCCAAAAAAAATATAAGACAGTGTCTTATTTTCGGGTAAACACAGTATATGCCAGGCAGATCTTTTATAATCTCTGTGCTTGAGTTCCCAGCTTTGCATGCACACAACTGTTATGACAAGCTCCTATCCTACCTGTTGAGCTATTTTATTTTTCATTGGAGGGAATGCAACAGAAATAGTGAGAATGTTCCAAGGGGGAAAAAGGAAACACCTGAGACATAAATGTGGGGAGGAAAAGAGCCGAGAACCGCAGTAGAGAGATTTTATGACTGGAATCCCCAAGAGATGTAAGAAGCTGTCAGGTGACTCAGTACACCAAACGTTACCTAAAACGTAATTAGTTCTAGGTAGACTGAAGTTCTAAAGCCATCCTGTCACAAACCAGCTCAATTCAAACTGAACATATGATGAATCTATGAATCTATGATGTCCTATATATGAAAGCTTAATAAACCTGCTACTGGAAAGCTCACCTTGCTCTCTGACCCTCCTCATCTCCAGATAATAATGTAAAAATTTGATTAGACTGAATGCATAGAACCCTACACCCCCAACATGGCTGACCACTGGAGATGATCATAATACAATTCTATTACACTCTATACATAGAATACTACACCTCCAACATGGCTGACCACTGGAGATGATCATAATACAATTCTATGACACTCTATACATAGAACACTACACCCCCAACATGACCCACCACTGGACATGACCATAATACAATTCTATTACACTCTATACATAGAATACTACACCTCCAACATGACCCACCACTGGACATGACCATAATACAATTCTATTACACTCTATACATAGAATACTACACCTCCAACATGGCTGACCACTGGACATGATCATAATACAATTCTATGACACTCTAGACATAGAACACTACACCCCCAACATGGCCAACCACTGGACACCATCATAATACAATTCTATTACACTCTATACATAGAACACTACACCCCCAACATGACCCACCACTGGAGATGATTATAATACAATTCTATGATGCGCTATAAATAGAACACTACAACCTCCAACATGGCTGACCACTGGACATGATCATAATACAATTCTATGATGCGCTATAAATAGAACACTACAACCTCCAACATGGCTGACCACTGGACATGATCATAATACAATTCTATGATGCGCTATAAATAGAACACTACAACCTCCAACATGGCTGACCACTGGACATGATCATAATACAATTCTATGATGCGCTATAAATAGAACACTACAACCTCCAACATGGCTGACCACTGGACATGATCATAATACAATTCTATGATGCGCTATAAATAGAACACTACAACCTCCAACATGGCTGACCACTGGACATGATCATAATACAATTCTATGATGCGCTATAAATAGAACACTACAACCTCCAACATGGCTGACCACTGGACATGATCATAATACAATTCTATGATGCGCTATAAATAGAACACTACAACCTCCAACATGGCTGACCACTGGACATGATCATAATACAATTCTATGATGCGCTATAAATAGAACACTACAACCTCCAACATGGCTGACCACTGGACATGATCATAATACAATTCTATGATGCGCTATAAATAGAACACTACAACCTCCAACATGGCTGACCACTGGACATGATCATAATACAATTCTATGATGCGCTATAAATAGAACACTACAACCTCCAACATGGCTGACCACTGGACATGATCATAATACAATTCTATGATGCGCTATAAATAGAACACTACAACCTCCAACATGGCTGACCACTGGACATGATCATAATACAATTCTATGATGCGCTATAAATAGAACACTACAACCTCCAACATGGCTGACCACTGGACATGATCATAATACAATTCTATGATGCGCTATAAATAGAACACTACAACCTCCAACATGGCTGACCACTGGACATGATCATAATACAATTCTATTACACTCTATACATAGAACACTACACCCCCAACATGACCGATCACTGGACATGATCGTAATACAATTCTATTACACTCTATACATAGAACACTACACCCCCAACATGGCCGACCACTGGACATGATTATAATACAATTCTATTACACACTATACATAGAACACTACACCCCCAACATGACCAACCACTGGACATGATCATAATACAATTCTATTACACTCTACACATCTGTCACTCTGTTCTCTCCTCCCAACAGCATGCTCTTAACCAGTTCATGAATTGATTGGCTTGCGGTGCTATTTTCTATTCCTTGCACTGTTGTACAAGGAATTACAGGAGGGCCTTTACATTTAAAAAATAATATAATTAATGATTAATAAATGTATATTATTGTATAAAAAAAATGAGTATGGTTGTATTTTCTGGGGTAATGAAGTACAGTAATAAAAGGCAGTCACATCATTGGCAGCCAGAGAGGACGAGCCGCTCGCGGCATCGGGCCAGCCGAGACCGCGTCAGCTTTGACCTGCGTCCCCTATCCACATGAGCAACGCGTTCAGTGCAACTGTACATAGAGCGGGTCACCTGATGCTCTGACACAGCTGTACAGTAGGAGAACAATCTTCATAAGACCTGAAGAATTTGGAGCTCACTGTCCCGCGGCTCCGAGCATTGCGGCAGAACAGACTGACATCTCCTGGCCGAACACGGGAACTGATCGCTCGCACCTAATCTGGACCACTGCGGGGGGGAAAAAGCCAGAAAAGTGTCCAGACAGGAACCGGGCCGGGCCATGCTGGAAGACATCAGAAGATCCAAGTCTCAGCTGTCTATCGGCCCTTTCTAACAGCTGATTGGTGGAAGGATGAACGTCAGCCCTCTATACAAGTCATTGCTGTACAATGAATGGAAGGACACATGAACACTGCAGTACAAATGTTTGGCTCCTTGTGCTGCTTCTCCCTCTGCCAGTCTGAGCCATGCCATACAAGAGGCGGATACAAAGTTAAATTCAGGTCCTTTTTTTTTTTAACCCCGCGGTATGCGTGCAAAAACTAAACACCAAAGTGAACCAAAAAAGTGCATGTGAATGCACACAAAAAAAAGTGCACTAGGGTTTTTCAAGCGGTCCATTTCCCAAAGAAATAGGGCCCTTCCCTGACCCCTTGGGCCCTCAAGGCTCTTTGCAGGGGCAAGGCACTCAGGTCCACCTAGATGAAACCAGGTGGACCCATTCCTTGTGGTCAGTCAAAGCTGACCACTGGGTACTAGGTTTGGGGCTCTCCCGAAGGGAGACCCCTGGGTTCAGGTGAGTAAGGAGCCTGATGGCCACTTATCTTCCCCCTAGACTTCAGGGTAGGCCCGAAGACCCACACCCTCCATCCTGTGAAGTGAAAAGGCACACATAAAAAAGTTAATGTGCACAGATAAGCGAGAAAAATAAATGGGCGCCGATGTGCTGGACAATAGCTAGGCCCTAGTGCCCAGTACAAACAATTTTCCCTGGTCTTAGCCAAAAGGTCTAGCACAAGAGGCGATGTTCAGAAGAAGCAAGTGGTGTCATGCCCAGCATGCTGATTATACAGTGGGGTCCCAAACTCATAGTGCTACTCAGGCACCCCCAGGGCACCACTCCAAGAGGGGCTCGACCCCGCAGGCTCCCTGTCTTCCTAGCCCATGACGAGACCAGGTAGACCCATCCACATCAGGTGGAACTGGGCCCGCCAGGTCCCGGACCTAGGGAAGTACTCCCGACCCGACCCCCACTCTTACATGATCATACTTTGATATGAAGCCTATACCTGGGAAGGGCACCAAATCTATTCCTGAAACATAGTGTCTGTGCTTAGGTTGTGCTACCATCCAATGTAAGGGGGTCATTTATGCATTGACCATTCCCCTTAAAACCCGGGAGTGGAAGATTTATGTATATAGATATATGAAGTGGTCTTTACTGCTTTGTATTATGTCATACAGATTAGATCAGGAGCTGTGGGCTCTGTACCTTTGCCTTGACGTATATGTCCCTATGTCCACCATGTGGGGGTACTAATGCCGACACCCCGGGTTCATCTTTTATTTGGTGTTACCATGAAAATGTATGTGGGGTCCATACACAATATATACCTCATTACATACCATGAGCTCACACTGTTTAATAAAGACGGTTTAGCAGTTAATACCTGGGAGGAGGGCCTCCTGAGGAAGCACAAATTCTGTGAACCGCATTGGGATTTTTGTCCCCGGAAGACCAACTTTTTCATCATTTGAAGCACTCATACAAATTGATTATTGATACGTAATGTATTGACTGGGAGGACAAGACAATTGTGTAATCCAGCTACCTAGATGGGGTCAAAGCTGGCCATACACTGTAATATTTTCTTCATTCAACCTGCAGGCCGAACAAAGAAAATATAACAGATTCCTCCATCAACTCTTAGGAGTGCTGATCGAGGAATCTTCCGCTGTCTTCATTGATGGCGGCCGGCTCTTTTCATTCGAAGATTTTCCAGCTGGCTCCTTTGATCAGCTGATTGAGGGATGCCGGAGTGAAGGGTGCCGACGGCGGCACCCACTAAGCCAATTTTGGCCTGTTCATCAAGGACCAAATGGAGGCCCAAATTGTCCTGAAGGTACAATTCGCCTGGATACAAGTCATGACAAAGATTTGTGTAGTTTACTAACATGTGTCAAAGTTGTAAATCTGGGTTCAGGCGTTTAGGTTTGTTTTACCTTTCACCATGAAGGGTTTTAAGTTTCGGATAGATTTGGGAAGGGTTAGAGCTTCTGTCCGGTTTTTACTGTCTATGCCCCAGCTAGGGAGATTTCACCTCACTTCCGGTTCCAGAGACTAAACAGGAAAGGAGAGAATATCTTCCCAATGCGAGGGATGATCTTTGCCGGTCATTGACGGAACAGGTTTCACTTGTTACCTCTACTGTTGTGATGAAAACTAATAGGGTTAATCACGAAGGAGCCGAAGAATGCAGTCGTAGCTTCGGCTGATCCTTCGGCTCTCTTCGGCCGCCGGAGCCCTTCGGTTCATAGCCCGTACAGCAGCCAAAGGCGGCCAAGCGGCTCACCTGAGCCGAACCCATATGCATCGGCTCGACTGAGCCGAAGTGACAGCCGAAGCGGGGCGAACGGCCTGCCGAAGGCCCCGCAAATGACAGCTGGGTGGAGCCAGCCGTGATCTGCCAGCCTCAGGTCTATCTCTCAGGTCTTTCTCCTCTCCCCCTACCGCCATTCTCCCTCTGTCGATGTGTCTCTCAGGTCTTCCTCCTCTCCCCCTACCGTCATTCTCCCTCTGCCGATGTATCTCTCAGGTCTTCCTCCTCTCCCCCTCCCGTCATTCTCCCTCTGCCGATGTATCTCTCAGGTCTTCCTCCTCTCCCCCTCCCGTCATTCTCCCTCTGCCGATGTATCTCTCAGGTCTTCCTCCTCTCCCCCTCCCGTCATTCTCCCTCTGCCGATGTATCTCTCAGGTCTTCCTCCTCTCCCCCTCCCGTCATTCTCCCTCTGCCGATGTATCTCTCAGGTCTTCCTCCTCTCCCCCTCCCGTCATTCTCCCTCTGCCGATGTATCTCTCAGGTCTTCCTCCTCTCCCCCTCCCGTCATTCTCCCTCTGCCGATGTATCTCTCAGGTCTTCCTCCTCTCCCCCTCCCGTCATTCTCCCTCTGCCGATGTATCTCTCAGGTCTTCCTCCTCTCCCCCTCCCGTCATTCTCCCTCTGCCGATGTATCTCTCAGGTCTTCCTCCTCTCCCCCTCCCGTCATTCTCCCTCTGCCGATGTATCTCTCAGGTCTTCCTCCTCTCCCCCTCCCGTCATTCTCCCTCTGCCGATGTATCTCTCAGGTCTTCCTCCTCTCCCCCTCCCGTCATTCTCCCTCTGCCGATGTATCTCTCAGGTCTTCCTCCTCTCCCCCTCCCGTCATTCTCCCTCTGCCGATGTATCTCTCAGGTCTTCCTCCTCTCCCCCTCCCGTCATTCTCCCTCTGCCGATGTATCTCTCAGGTCTTCCTCCTCTCCCCCTCCCGTCATTCTCCCTCTGCCGATGTATCTCTCAGGTCTTCCTCCTCTCCCCCTCCCGTCATTCTCCCTCTGCCGATGTATCTCTCAGGTCTTCCTCCTCTCCCCCTCCCGTCATTCTCCCTCTGCCGATGTATCTCTCAGGTCTTCCTCCTCTCCCCCTCCCGTCATTCTCCCTCTGCCGATGTATCTCTCAGGTCTTCCTCCTCTCCCCCTCCCGTCATTCTCCCTCTGCCGATGTATCTCTCAGGTCTTCCTCCTCTCCCCCTCCCGTCATTCTCCCTCTGCCGATGTATCTCTCAGGTCTTCCTCCTCTCCCCCTCCCGTCATTCTCCCTCTGCCGATGTATCTCTCAGGTCTTCCTCCTCTCCCCCTCCCGTCATTCTCCCTCTGCCGATGTATCTCTCAGGTCTTCCTCCTCTCCCCCTCCCGTCATTCTCCCTCTGCCGATGTATCTCTCAGGTATCTCTCCAGTTTTAATAAATTCCCTTTTACGAGTTCATGTTTTGTTTAATTGTATTTACTATTTCAATTATATGTAGATCAAATAAGTTATCTTTTATCTGTATATTACATCGGTAGGGACACTATCTGCATGGAGTTTGCATCTTCTCCCTGTGCTTGCGTGTGTTTCCTCCGGGTACTGCGGTTTCCTCCCACACTTCAAAGACATGCTGGAAGGTTGATTGGCCCCGGTCTAAATTGGCCCTCTATGCATGTGCAATAGGGACCTCCCTGGAGGGGAGGGACTGTGATGTGAATGTGCAGTATATAAAGTACTGTATAAATTGTTGGTGCTCTATAAATACCTGGAATAAATAAATGAACGTACATTTTGTTTTTCTCTAAAAAAGTATTCCTATTCAACCCTTTATTGCGCCCTAGCTAACCCCTCATTAACTCCTTCCTCCCCTTCTCTTTTTAGCTATTATTTTTCTGTTTTTTTTTTTTATTTCCATATTTTTTTTAACCAATAATGTTTTTTATCATTTTAATTTATTTTGTTTGTTACATTTTTCAGTGTCGAAGAAAATGTGCAAAATTGAAAACAAAAGCCTTTTGTTCTCCTTTGCAAATTACTTTGAAATGCTTTGTGCAATTTACAACATTTAAGTGCCATTTTAAACAGGAGATGCTATCAAAAAAACAAAAAAACAATAAAACTACTCTTTCAAACTAGCAGCATTCAAAACAGAAAACAAATATTCTCTCTTTTTTTTTTTTTTTACATCTTTTTGCCTATAGATTGCAAAGAAAATAATCAGTAAATTTTAAAGAAAAAGAGAGAGATCCAGAGGGAGGTATACACCTACTTGCACGTAACTCCCTGTAAGCCAGCAGATTTATAGTAGTTCCTCGAAGTTTATATTGACCCTAAGTTAACCCTTATTTTAGCCTCAGCAGCCTGAATTAACTCTTTCTTCACTTTCTTCCCCTAACTTTTGTTTTCCCTGTTGATTTTTTTTAATTTCTATTTTTCTAGCCACTAATATTTAAACGTTTTACATTTTTTTTACATCTGGTACATTAATAATTTTTTTTTAGTGAATAACGGAATGTTTCGAGCTTATTATTCACTTTTTTCGCATAGACACACACAGTGGGTGTACAATCCAGTGCCTTGTAGCTCTCAGCTTGCTTATTGGCGCAGTTCATTTTTATATACATTTTTTTTTTAGTGCCACTTTTAAAAAAAAAAAAAACTTTGAACAAAATAACGTTGCCATGCTTTGTACAAAAAAACATAATTTTGGTGTCATTTTCGGATCGGACAGGGGATGGGGGGAATCCCTGCAGGGAGCCGTGAGTGACCGTCTCGGCTCTCGGCAGGGACAGGATCGAGAAGTGAGCGAGCGACGGTATGTGTTTGCCCACTTCCCGATCTATTGAGCCGATGTGTGACAGTCTCATTGTCACAGGTCGGCTAGAACTATGAGGATGAGTGATTTTCATTCGCCTCATAGTTCTCCTTTAAGTAATGATAAAGTTATCACCAACGAAACAACAGGACCATATTGGAAATGTACAAATTGTTCGGGTCCACTAGGGGTATAGAGATTTTGCTTCTCGTGTTAGGATTTTATTATGACAGGTCCACTTTAAGAAATGCCCTTGAAGGGTATGCATGAAACTCTGACGATTGTCATGGTCGCATCGCTCGGGGAAGTGAACTCTATGGAATATTTTACCTAAGTGCAGTAATAAAAGGCAGTCCTGTCATTGGCAGCCAAGCTGTATGAGCCGCTACTGGCGGCCTCCGCTGTGACCCGTGTGATTTCGACCTGCGCCCCATATCCACATGTACAACACGTTCGGTGCAACTGTACATAGAGCGGTTCACCTCATCCACCGCCACCCCGCTGGTGTGATTCCGATGGCTCGTACACTTGTACAGTAGGAGAGCAACCTTCGTAAGACCTGTCACTGAATAATTTGGAGCTCATTGTCCCGGGGCTCCGAGTATTGCGGCAGAACAGACTGACATCTCCTGGCCGAAGACGGGAACTGATCGCTCGCACCTAACACTCTCTATTTCGGAAGAAGGAGACCAGCATACGCAGAAACTTTAAAGTGAATCTAAACCCAAGAACAAAAAAGATACACATTGCAGCTTACCCGCCCTTAGATATGCCTTTTATTTTCATCTGCCAGTAACACACTACCTGTCCTAGGGTGACAACGCTTTCCCAGCATACTGCATCTAGGAGGAGCAGCACCTTAGGGCTAGAGGGGCATGCGTTCTGCAGTCCACAGAGAGAAGTGGGAACAATGTAATTGACAAGAGGGCAGCACGGGCAGAGAGTTACATAGTGAGTCAGGTTGAAAAAAGACACAAGTCCATCGAGTTCAACCTACAGAGAGATGAAAAGAAGAAGAAGAAAAGCCTAAACAGAACACTATGCCCACAATTACCCATTGTTGATCCAGAGGAAGGCACCCCTCCTATAAAGCACGGTTCAATTTGCTCCACCAGGGGAAAAAAAATTCCTTCCTGATCCCATAAGGCAATCGGATATTCCCTGGATCAACAATCTCTGGTGCCTCATATACCTATAATAACTCAATATCCAGTAATATTCTGTGCATCTAGGAATGCATCACAGATGTTTTTTAATTCAGTTATCTGATCTAGAACAAGCTCCTGGGAGAGTCTATTCCACACTTTCACAGTTCTAACTGTGAAGAATCCTTTCCGTATGCAAAGGTTAACCTCCTGCCGTCCGCCCGTTAAGAAAAAACGGACGGACGGCGGACTCGCATCAGCGAGTTGCCGTCTGCAGACGGCATTTTTTTCCTGCTCGCGCGCGCCCCCTAGTGTGCACACGGCCAGGAAAGACCCGCTCGTTTTTACAGCCTTTAACGGCTGTTTCACATACAACCGATCAGCGGCTCTGTAGCCGCCGATCGGTTGTATGGCGCGATTTTGTCTCATGCCCCCCCTCCCCCCACGAGTGCCGCCGCCTCCCGTCTTTGGAGGTCTTGGAGACCCCTAATGTCTCCATAGAGAGGACCTGTCAGTGTGCCTTTGCTATTATATAGGGGGATAATAATTATAGTAATAATAATAATAATAATAATAAAAACAACGATAATAATAAATAACAAAAATGAACTAAACTAAAATGAAGGAAATAAGAGAAGTTCATTGTTTGGTTTTTTATACACTTCTACTGAATAAATTGAAATCTTCTCCTGCTCCATAAAGGAGATAAAAAAAGAAAAATGACTACACCAGATTAAAAAAAAAGCTTTTTGCTGACAAGATTTCTGGAAGGATCGATAAGTATTGGTCACCGTGACAAATCAGCTTCCACGTTGACATTTGTACGTTGAAGGAAATGAGGATTCTGATTGGCTTCTCTGGGTAACAAGAATTGTTCCTTTTCATACATCAGCCTCAAAATCTCAAGGTGGAGTCTCCTTCCTTGTGCAAGGAGACTAGTCTTGTCTCCGCCCCCTCCTGCAGTTTTCTGTAGTGGGTGGGGCCTTCTGGGCCCCTCTCACAGCTCTGCTCTCTGCACAGGTTGTGTAGAGCGCAGTGATGATGTCACCAATTCTTGTCGAAGGGTTTACAAAGGCATTTGGTGCACACAGAGTGGATTTATGTCCTTTCTGGCTATTGAGGAATCGATTGGGAGTTCGGCTTTTAATTCCCAGTGACAGCCCAGTACAGCCCAGTACAGCCCGGTACAGCCCAGTACAGCCGAGCGTTCACTGACCCCTGACAGCACTTTGCAGGTAATTATGAGTTACAGGTGACATGTGTCCCCGGGTATTTCATTAACATTCACTCTCATCGCTCCGTCCGTTCTCCGCTAGGAACGCAGGGCTCAGAGACCTCGGATGGGCGTTCATCCTGGAAAATGACGCAGCGAATATATAATGGTGGAGTGACGCTCTGTTGACGACTCTAAAGGAGCAAACCTGCAATTTAACACTTTACAGCTGTCACAGCGCTTCATCAACATTGTGCTGAGACGGGCGCGTAGGCGAGAGCGAACGCCAACATCCTGCATCTGATTACACCTCTATCATTGGAATAGTTCCTCTGGTCGGTGGCTGGTTCACAGATTCAGGCAGCAATGTCAGCTCTACACACAAAAAAAAAACCTGCAGCATGTCACAGCCCCAGGTTGTCACGCACCTTAAAGTTCATATCTTAATAGATACATGATAAAGAGATCTGCTAGATATAGATAGATGTATTATTCTGTGTTAAAGCTTCCTGTAATAAAGACCACCCACTGCTCTCTCTCCTTGTGCAGGGTGACTGGTCTTGTCTTCGTTTCTCCTGTAATAAAGACAAGTCACTGCTGCTCTCTCTCCTTGTGCAGGGTGACTGGTCTTGTCTTCGTTTCTCCTGTAATAAAGACAAGTCACTGCTGCTCTCTCTCCTTGTGCAGGGTGACTGGTCCTGCCTCCGCCCCTCCTGTAATAAAGACCGGTCACTGCTGCTCTCTCTCCTTGTGCAGGGTGACTGTTCTCATCTCCGCCCCCTCCTATAATAAAGACCAGTGATTTCTGCTCTCTCTCTTTGTGCAGGGTGACTGGTCTTGTCTCCGCCCTCTCCTAGAATTAAGACCGGCCACTGCTGCTCTCTCTACTTGTGCAGAGTGATGGGTCTTGCCTCCGCCCCTCCTGTAGTTTTCTGCAGGCAGCCTGTAGTGGGTAGAGCCCTTTGGGTGCCTCCCACAGCTCTGCTCTCTGCACAGGCTATGTACAGCACAGTGATGATGTCACAGCTACTATTACAAGGTAATATCTGGGTTTGTGAATGCATTTGGTGCACACAAAGTGGTTGTATAATATGTAATTATTGTATATATGTAGATGGGGAGAGTCGTATTTGCTAATTGTATACTTCCTGGCCTGAGATGCTGGCTTAAAGATGGCAAAATCATATAAATACAGGTGCCTGTGCAGTTCTTGGCTGACGCCTTTCACCTTCTGACTTGTTATAAAGTTGCAATGTTGCAGACTGATCACTGGGGGAGGAGAGATTGAGGAAATGCTTCCTCCTGTCTGCAGCAGACTGATCATTGGGGAGGGTAGGGAGGGGAGGCTGAGGAAATGCTTCCTCCTGCCTGCAGCAGACTGATCACTGGGGGAGGGTGACTGAGGAAATGCTTCCTCCTGCCTGCAGCAGAATAATCACTGGGGCAGACATCTCAACTCTCCCGGATGTTTCGGGAGTTTCCCAGTATTAGATAGCGGCTCCCGGACACCTGGGAGAGAAAGATTTTCTCCCGGGAAGGTTAAAGGCCGTGACACACTGCACGCGAAGCCGTGCAGAGCGAAGCAAAGATATCCGGCACGGAGCTTTGCATGCAGTGTGTGAGCTGAGTGCAGTCAGATGATTGACAGCACCTTCAGCCAATTGGCTCGTCCATAACAACCTGCCAGCTGTCGCATCGCGACGCGCTGGTTTATACGCGCGAGCCGATTGGCTGAAGTTGAAATTGTTCATCTCGGCACGCTCAGCTCCGCGAGCTCTCGCAAGCTGAGGTGCCGAGCAGAAAATTACATGACACACTGCTCGCAAAGGCAGCGCGCTCCCCGCTCCGCGCTGCTTCGCGTGCAGTGTGTCACGGCCTTTACTCTGCAGAGAAAACCTTTCCGTGCTATAAGTATTTTTGTTGCTTTTTTCTGACATCGGGGCCGCTGTCAGTCATAAACCCCCGCAAAAAAACGTCATAGAAACTAATAGCTAGATTACTATTGGCTATTTCAATTTGTAATAGCCAATAGCAGACTAGCTATTGCGCCCGCCCATTGCTGCCTGAGCAGCGGTGGACCTGAAGTTCTCCATCAGGTCCACTTCAGCTGACTGACAACAGCAGAGGGCAGGTGCAAAAGCTAGTTTGCTGTTGGCTATTGCAAATTGAAATAGCCAATAGCAATCTAGCTATTCATTCCTATGCCGTTTTTTTTTTTTTTTGTCTTAACGGCAGCAGCTGTCAGAACACAAAAACAGCTGATAGCAAGGGAAGCATTAGCTTCTTTGCTATCTGCCATCATTTCAGGGGGGTGTTCTCTTCCTTGTTGTTGCACAACACCCCCTTCCCCCCGCACAGAGGGAGTGGGGTTGACCGAGGGCACCTCCCTGAAATGAATAATTTCAGGTTGGGATCCCTGCTGGCAGGAGGGGAGACTGAGAAAATGCTTCCTCCTGCTTGCAGCAGACTGATCACTGGGGGAGGGGAGACTCAGGAAATGCTTCCTCCTACCTGCAGCAGACTGATTGCATCATCTCAGCCTGGGCAAAGTCAGTGGACTGGGGATCAAGAAAGGCTTTTTGATGATGAACATTTGTGAATACTGCTCTGCGTACGGTGATATCAGAGAACGTATTAATTTGGATATGGAACTTTTTTTTTCCCCAGAAAGCCTAAATATAGAGAAAATAATCCCTTTATGCTTATTATAGATGGCAATGGTACCACCTTAGATCAAAAACATTAACGAAGGAGGAAAATAGCACTTTAAAGGAGAACTATGAGATGAGTGATTTCCACTCACCTCATAGTTCTAGCCGACCTGTGACAACACAAGAAGTCCCAGCCTCCTAAGAGAAGGGCCCACCCTAGAGCCGGACTGTGTGTCTGGTGGACTGGGGAGCAGACAGCCTGTGTGGCAATCCGCCTGTGTGGCAAAGCAGACAGCCTGTGTGGCAATCCGCCTGTGTAGCAAACCGCCTGTGTGGCCAGACGTTTTGTTAAAGGACCTTCCTAAAGTCGGTGAGACTGAAAAGTGTAATTTTTGCTGAAGAAAAGCTGTATGTTATGTTTGAAAACCCCTGCGAGGGTAAACCTGTGTGGACTTTTGAGTTGGATTCATAAAAGTGGGCACAGAAGCCCTTTAAAAGAGGTCATAAGCGAGTGGAAGAGTCCTTAATGCGCTAACATTGGGAGCGAATCCTCACATAATAGAAATAATAATAATTTCTATTATTTCTATTATATGGGAGAATGAGACGCAGCTTATTCATGTGTAAATATCACAGTTGAGACTATTTTCAGTGGGGGGCCAGTAGCCCCTATCTTAATTTTGGTTGCCCCTGTCTATATGACATCTCGTGTCCGGGTTTCTGCTGCCATGAAACCAGGACACAGCATTCAAAACCCTGACTGTCCGGGTGAATCCTGGACAGATGGCAACCCTAGCTGGGGTGGCATTGGCGGTGCTGTGAGTCTATGGTCATTTGGGTGGGATGCTATCACTGAATTGTCATTCGGTGGAGGTGTTGAACGCCACACACACACACACACACACACAAACACACCCACACACACGTGCCGCCCCGCAATGAGATGAAGCCTGAGGCAACCGCCTCATTATAGGGATGGCCCTGATTGCACTGATCCACCCCAATGCTTAGAGGAACACCCACTGCAGGCTCCCTGCTGCCTCTGACTTACAGAAGGACTAAAGGTGGCCGCGCACATATCGATATGACCGTTCAATCAATAACTACAACTAAAGTGAATGAATCGCATAGGAATCATAAACCGCGGACCTTCTTCAAGTCGATTGGCTATGGCAGAATTTTATTGATCACCAATAATAAACATGGCCATGCAAGTATCAATATAATCATTGAATGGATCATTAGATCCAATGAAAGTGAATGAATTAAGAATGGTAAACCACATACCATTTATTTGATGGATTTAGATGCTGTCAAATGGATTGGCTTTGGCAGAATTTTATTGATTACCTCTGATCACCAATAAAGAAGGCGGGCATTCCCGTATCAATATAACTATTAAATGGATCATTAGATGCAGCTAATGTGCAGGAGTGAATCGGAATGGTAAACCACAGACCTATATGAAGAAGTACCTGCGTGTATGTCGGAGAACTGATCACAATACAGATCGCTTAGGTGATTGAGTTTTCAAATTGATCGATTGTCAGCTAATAGCGGACCTGTGCCATTGTTCATTTGTGATGAATCCATTGTCTGCCATCACTTGCATGTAAACGGATCACAGATTGCTACGTGTATGGCCACCCCAAGAAGCTCTTCACAGTCACCAATCAGAATCAAATCTGTACATCAGCTGGACATATCTTCCTGAAAGCATCACGGCACCCTGCCTCAGTACTCCTCTGAAGAGCCCTGGACCCTGACGCAAGCAGAGCGCTGGCTCTTGGGAGAGTTTATGCAAATTTTTTAAATGCCTTATTGCGTGGGTGTTGCCCTGGAGTAGTGTGCATTCCGCGGCAGGGTGCTTTAGCATGCAGAGTGCTCTAGGTAATAACCACATTTGATTCTGAGCCTTCATGATTGACCGAACTGAAATCCAATGAGTGAAAGGGGCGGGGTCCGGAACAGTCAAGCTAGGGAGGAAAGTGCTAGATGATGCTTGAATGTCCTCCAGCCTGGAAATGAATCAGGCTCTGCCTGACTTGCTGCAGCTTCTAATGCACATTGTGCGGAGCTCACCGTGTGCAGTGACATCAGAGGAACCACCCGGCTCAACAAATTCCATTAAAGGAGAACTATGGGGTTAAGTCTTTTCCCCATAGTTCTCCTTAGGGTAACGGGAGGACACAAACTAGCGTCCTCCCATCACCCTAGGCTCAGTATACCGCAAGCTGCTGCTGGCGGTATACTGAGACGCCGCAGCTGAAGCGGATCCCGACAATTGTGCCGGGATCCGCCCAGCTGCGTGACTGACAGCTGGCTCTGCCTATCTAGAGGCAGAGCCAGCTGTACCCGCCTCCTCCCCGTCTATTCCGCCAGTCAGCGCTGGCGGATTGAAGCGGGGAGGGGGGAATCCAGCCCCTCCCCTGTCACGGCAGAGAGCCGTGACAGGATCGAGAAGTGAGTGAACGCCGGTATGTGTTCCCTCACCTCCCGATCTACTGAGCCGACCTGTGACAGTCTCATTGTCACAGGTCGGCTAGAACTATGAGGTGAGTGAAAAGCACTCACCTCATAGTTCTCCTTTAACAATTGACTAAGGCGGGTGGAAAATTATCTCCTCAACGGTGACTGCATCCTATCAGGTTCACTGTTTGGGTATTCAGGTAGCCGCGGGAGCCGTGGTTGCTGAAGGCAGTAGCCAGTAGGGGAGATTTTTAGACAGCTTTTCTGACCCCCTGCTGGTTATGATAAAGAGGTCACCATAGCTTATTGCATCAGTTTGTGCACGCAAAAGTGCAAACACAAGCATGTATATACAGTGTGTGT
>NW_017306724.1:233785-238848 GCF_000935625.1 Nanorana parkeri
TATATATATATATCCTGGACTAGCCAAGTTTTGGCTGGAGTTGGGCTTTAAAGGGACCCCGTGGCCTCGTTGTTGCTTGCAATCCCACGGTAGGACTTTAACCCTTTCATGACGAAGGTTAACCTTAACCCCTGAACCCAGTTTTGCAACTCAGGCACGTTCGTAAAACTGTACAAATCTTACAACGGGCTTTATAAAAGTTCTGCCCGGCTATGCCGTCCGCACATCACTATGGCCCCTAGGTGGCGCTGACGAGTATAGGAATTTCTTATACTCGTTAGCGCCATCTAGGGGCACTAGAGTATAGCCTGGTGGAAGATTTATATATGCAACCCAGTGGTAGGCAATCTCAGGTTATTATTATTATTCAGGATTTATATAGCGCAGACACTTTGGGAAAACTTAGGAAGACAATACAATTAACAATACAGTTTCAGTACAGGAGGAAGGAGGGCCCTGCTCGTGAGAGTTTACAATCTAGTAGTTGCAGGTTGCAGGGTAGGTGCAGGAGTAGGCAACCTCAGCACTCCAGCTGTGGTGAAAGTACAAATCCCATCATGCCTCTGCCTCTGGCAGTCATTCCTGTGGATGTCAGACTGCTGCAATGCCTCATGGGACAGTTGGAGTGCCAAGGTTACCTATGCATGCCTTAGTGCAGAAGTGGGCGAACTCCGGCCCTCCAGTTGTGGTGCAACTACAAATTCCATTAGGCATTGCAAGACTCTTGGCAGCCACAGACATGGCTCCCAGAGTCAGATGCATAATGGGATTTGTAGTTTCAGCACACCCAGAGGGCTGGAGTTTGCCTACCCCTGACTTAGCCCCCATTCACACCTGGTCATATCGTGAACATGCGTCAAACACACACAAAGGCCATACTCAAAACATACACAGATGCAGAATGCGCTTGTGTTGTCATTACTAGTTAATGGCACCCCAGACATGTCCGAGCAAACGTGTTTTGTTCCCACACATGAGAACTCGCACAAACACACGGGAAAAAAACGATGAATTCATGTAAGAATTTGTGACATGTACTACTTTCCTGCTTTCAGTGCGCGTCTAGGAACCCATTGGAATCAATTAAGAAACGCTCCAAACACGGCAAACAAACGCCCGCGAACGCGCATCACCGCAGCACATGTTCCCGCTATGCTCAGGTGCGAATGGGGGTTTAGTGTGTCCAGGGGAGTTATTATTTGCTATATTCAGGATAAATCTGGCCTTCGGTTGGTCATGAATGTTGATGGATAGCTTCTGATTATTTATTTTTTTATTACCAAAAAAACTGTCTCAAAATAATTTACAAAATTTGTTTTTATTTATCTGTATAGTTCTTGCCATGACCAGGACCCAACATCAGATAAAACACCAAAATAAGTTCTCCTACCAATGGCGTCCACAGCGATACCACCTATGTGGGCGATATTTGTTGTCTGTACTTGTAAAAGGTCCAGGAAACAATATGCGCTTTTTTTTAATCCTTCCTGACACTGGACTCTGATATTAAATATTAGGGTTTCACCGATACCGATATTAGTATCGGTGCCGATGCAGAGTATTTGGGCAAGTACTCGTACTCGCCTAAATGCTCCGCTACCTAGCCCGATACTTGAGCTTCCGGTATCAGGAAGTAGGATAGCGAGCCATTACATGCTCCACGGCTTCCTGATTGGCTGGGAAGCCGGCTTCATGCTGCCTCGTCACTTGGTAATGAGGGAGCATGGAGGCGGCTTCTCAGTCAATCAGGAAGCCAGGTGCCGTGTAATGAGGGCGCCAGGCAACGCGTCAGGAAAACTTCCTGATTGGCCAGAAAGCCAGCTACATGCATCCCCGCCGGGTGGCGAGTCATTATAAACCGCCCGGCTTCCTTAATGGGACTTCCGGTATCTGTATTCGGTATTGGCGAGTACCGAAGATAAAATATCAGTACTCGTACTCCATACCGAAAAACCGGCATCGGTGCATCCCCATTAAATATAAAACCTTTTTTTTTATTCTACCTAAAATACATTGACCCTGACACGAACTTAGAACCCGCCCCCATCTAACTATTTCATCTTTATTTTATTTTTTATTTAATATTCAAAAAAATATTTAAAAATGATTCTTTTTATTTTTTTACAGAACTCTTCTAGGAAGCAGAAAAAAAAGATATACAATGTATCACAGAGGAGAAAGAGATACAGGGGGGAGGGTTGTAAAACTAGTGATCACTGTGATTGGCTATCACAATGATCACGTGATCAGAGCCAGTCCTACCTGCTCCTGATTCATGGTAATTGTTGACAGTGAGCTGAGATCACATGATTGAGCGCAGCCCCGTGATTAAAAAAAACATGCAACGTATAAGCAGTGCCACGGAGGAGACTCCATGTCTGTGGTGCCGCATATATCTGTGACTATAGAACTGCAAGGGTTAAAGAAAAATTACAAAAAATGCAGCAATGGAATGTCCCTCGGCATCCTCACGTCCTATACACCGTGTATAGAACGTGATGACTCGGGGATCCTTAGACTATTGCAGTGGAGGAGGGGAGAGAGGCTCCAGGGATCGGTCTAAGAGCAATCCGTCCCAGAGGATCGGGTGAGTATAACTTCTTTATGTGAAGTGATGGGCAGACGGAAGGCGGCACTCGCTACATAAAAGGGATTTGTTTGCATTATCAGAAACAAGTCTACTACCGGTATGTATTCCTATCAGAATGCGGATGTTATACTCGAGAGGGGGGTTTGCTGGGATTTTAGAACTCCTTGAAGTCTGTAGGTTCACATTTGACGATTCATGTGATAACTCTGATTCTGATTCATGATTTACAGAGGGGAACCAATGTTACCAAAGCGAAAACATTCCAAGCCGGGTACACAAGGAATTCGATTGTAAGCTGTCACACAGTGTGACAATCCCCGGGGATCATTCCCAAACACCGGAGTGATAGCGGAGCTGCCAATAAAGTTTTAGTGAACCCGCTCCTTGCCCCGTGAACACTTCAGTGGTGGTCACACTGGCAGCACATACTCACTTTTCTGTGACTGGTGCCATTCCCGCCACAGCGCTGGTGCCAGCATCTGGTCACTCAGCGCTGTCACATGGGGGTGAGGAAAGAGTAAACTTGGGGCTCATGCAGTAAGGCCTGGTTCACACCTGGGCATTTTGTAGCGCGTTCCTACGCTGTGCAAAACGCTCAAACACCGAAATCCCATTATTTCCTATGGGTATGGTTCACACCTGGGCGTATTACAGGCCGTATGAATGCGCTACAAAACGCCCTACGCCCAAAGAAGTACAGGAGCTTTTTTGAGGCGTATATGCCGCGCATATCCATTTGGATACAGCCAGGTAGCCCTCGGAAACGCACATTTGTCGCGTGTTTTTTTTACCGCGCGGCACGACAAACGCGCATTTTCGATACGCCTAGGTGTGAACCCAGCCTGAGGGAGCAAAAGGAGAATGAGAATGTGCAGCTCGTAGGGCCGGCGTTAAAGTCTTCCTTGTTGGTTTGCTCTGCATGGGCAACACACTTGTTCAAAGATAGGCCCCATTCCCACCAGAGGTGTTGGCAGACTCTAGATTTTTTAAGCACAACGCAAAAGACCGGTGTGAACTTCTAACGCATGTCAACGCAGAACTAATAGCTTATATAGCTTAGTGTACAGATCACACCAAACACCCCAAAAATACAACATAGCGTAATGTAACACAACATAACGTAACACAATTCAACGTAAGACAATGTAATGAAACACAAAATAATGTAACACAATGTAACGCAACACAACATAACGCAACACAAGGTAACGTAACACAACATAATGTAACACAACATAACGTAACACAATGTAATGTAACACAACGTAATGTAACACAACACAACATAACGTAACACAATGTAATGTAACACAATGTAACGCAACAGAACATAACGCAACACAAGGTAACTTAACACAACGTAATGTAACGCAACACAACATAACGTAGCACAATGTAATGTAAATCAATGTAATGTAACACAATGTAACGCAACACAAGGTGACGTAACACAACGTAATGTAACACAATGTAATGTAACACAATGTAACACAACAGATGTCAATGCACTATGCAAATTCAAGTCAATGAACCACCATTTACTCTGATTCCAGTGTGGATGCACCCTAAAGCTGAACTCCAACAAAACAGCTAAATGCATGTGGGTTGGGGGGGGGGATCACATTTCTGTCCATCGAGTTACTAGATCTATACAGCTCTGCCACACAGCGCAGTCCTGTCTGGCAGTCCAGGAGATCACATTTTTTGTATATACTACAGTTGTGCAGTAAAAAAGAAGCAGCACACTGCTCTCCTCTCCTACCAGCCTGTTTCATTTCTCTGTGTGCTGCTTCTCCCTTATCCCAGACTGAGCTCTGCTGTACAGAGATTACAAGAGATCGATGCCAAGTCAGGTTCCGGTAATAAAACTGCTGCTGGCATGTTCAAAATATACATTTATTGATGAATCGAGGAATACAGAGCTGCGTTATTTCATGTATTTGATATCTGCTGAAGCAAGAAAACCGAAGTCTGTGGTCATATCGGACACTTTTGCCATGTGTCTTATTTTTTTATATAGCTTATAGGTGGCTGACATACCAGTGACTGCAAATAAGAAGCACTACGCCTTTTAATAAATATAATAAAAGCAACATTGAAACTCCCGACCCATCACAGAGTTTGTTTGTTTGTTTTTTAACATCAAACCCAAATTGTTTTATATATTTATTTATTTTTCATTATAGCAAAACATTTGCTGAGGGTCATAAACTGTATATCAAATGTGTAAGATATGACTGCAAATGCGACTACTTCACAATAAAAAAATGTTGGCAAGCAAACAAATAAAAAACAATATAAAGCCTACAGATAACTAGAGAACATTTGATAGTAAAAAAAAAAAAGCTGTATATATATACTGTATAAATGTAGATTTACTATCAACTCCATGTCACTTGTAGTCTCCATCGGAAGCGCAGGTGATGGTGCACAATTGGGACTCAGAGACAGAGCATCGTCACTCAATAGTAGG
>NW_017306724.1:238923-241423 GCF_000935625.1 Nanorana parkeri
AGAACTGCTGTACAAAATAACAAAATATAGAAAATCATTTTTTAAATAACATTAACAAAGCTCATCTGAGATTTTAGTGTGTGGGTCTACATCTACTTTAAGGCGAAAGCATTAGCTCATTAACACCCGTGTGTTGCGGTAACGTGCCTTGAGGAGGACTGATGCACTCCTTACAGGTACCCCTTGGAGCTAAAGAGGGTGGTGTGGTGACCACGGATGACGCCGTGTATCTACGTGTGCATCAAGTAGATAGGAATCGCCTCAGGAGACACAGACAAATGGGGATGTTCTCCATCCAGACCCTCCAGGGTGAGTTCCTTGGCCTCCACCCAGTCTATCCAGATCCGATCAAAAATTGTTATGTGACACTTTGCGTCCATAAAGAAGAAGGAGTGACCAAGATACAGGTGTGCTGGTGACGTTTTCTATCTACTTGATGCACACGGTGCCATCCGTGGTCACCACATCACCCTCTTTAGCTCCCTATCCCATCCTATGTACAATTGCACTCACCTTTTATTTAAAGTACACACAAATCTACATGACATTTATTTATTACAGTATTTATAGACCACCGACAATATACGCAATGCTTTACCTAGTGCACATTCACATCAGTCCCTGACCTCAGGGAGCTTACAGTCTAAGGTCCCTATCGCACATACTGTACATACAAGGGCCAATTTAGAAGAACCCATTTACCTTCCAGCATGTCTTTGGAGTGTGGAAGGAAACCAGAGAACCTGGAAGAAACACACGCAAGCACAGGGAGAACATGCAAGTTCCATACAGATAGTGTCCTGACCGGGATTCAAACTGGGGACCCCCCATGCTGCAAGGCAGAAGTGCTAACCAATAAGTCACTGTGCTGCCCTATAGGTAAGACTGCTGCTATAAAGCTATAAAAATATGAATTGTACCCTTGTCGAGGAACCATGAAGAGCCTGGAAAACCAAAAACGTTTCCAACCTCCAATAGCTGTCGAGTCCTATTGGAGATTGGAAACCTTTTTTGTTTTCCAGGCTCTTCATGGTTCCTCGACAAGGGAACAATTCATATTTATACAGCTTTATAGCAGCAGTCTTACCAACTATGCCGCCTGAGATAGGAGGTTTGTCCTATCCTATCTCAGGCGGTATAGTTCAGGGTCAGCGAAGCAAAACCTAGTTAGCCTCAATGAAGCGTCTGCTGTAGACGTAGTATGTGGTCCAGGGGGTCAAATGCCTACCGCCATTCAGATCAGGTCAAAGCTGCTTCTGCAAAAATTGCCTCTGAGACAAATGGCGATGATAGTTCACGCTGTATTTGTATTGACTGTACATTAGAATCAAACCAACTCTTCTACGTCACCAACCATTGTAGACTTTTGCCTCAAGCTTATGAAAGGGAATCTAACATGGCTGAATTATGAGAACTCTCAGTGGTGACTTTGATAATGATGGTTTTTGACGGGGCACGCTTAAAGGATTGCCATAATTTCTTGAAAACATAACCTGAAACATACATGTGGCCGAGTGCTAAAAATTCCCGTCCTGTGGTTGAGATGAGAGGTGGAGACCTTGAGCCTTCAAAAACCAGTCTGATGGTAGATCCCAAATGTCTACCTTGTCAGGCTCCTTTCAAAAATTAAACGGAGAGAGATCTTCGATTTTGTTTTTTTAAGCATCACCCACATACACTCCCATAAAACGCAAAACCATCAGAAAATTAGGAAACATTTCCAACACAGCCAATGGAGGCTTCATCTGATGATGCTGGCAAGAGGTTTTTTTTAATTTATTTCTATCTTGATTTATTATTATTATTACTATCATTATTATTATTGTAAAGCGCTGCACAAACTGTTGGTGCTATATAAATCCTATATAACAATAATAATAATAATTACCCATTATTTCTACCTTGATTTATATCTATCTGCCGAATTTATACCCAAGAATGTTTAAAATGCTGCCAGATATCATGTTAGGTTGCCCATACTAAAGGGAAGTCAGATGTGAGAAGGAGTAGCTCTCCTTTCATGAGCAATAGCCTAACATGGTTGGTGACGTAGAAGAGTTGGTTTGATTCTAATGTACAGTCAATACAAATACAGCGCAAACTATCACCGCCATTTGTCACTAAGGCGATTTTTGCAGAAGCAGCTTTGACCATGTGAATGGCAGTAGGCATTCAACCCCCTGGACCACATACTACGTCTACAGCAGAAGCTTCATTGACATTAATAAATAAAGGAAAATAAATCAAATATTCTAGATTCTGATACATGTTGCAAACTTGTCAATGTATTGTCGTTAGGGATGTTCAGATACCAAGTACAGTACTCGGTACAAGTACAGGTACAGATACTTTTCCAGCTCCAAGACTAGACTAGAGAAAAATGTAAAAGTTAGGAGCACACGGAGCTCCTGGGATTTGTACATCTGTTATAATGTACGATTTTGTTTTTATAAACATATATAAGGGATGCACCGATACCAGTTTTACAAGTACAAGTACT
>NW_017306724.1:246470-247048 GCF_000935625.1 Nanorana parkeri
ACTTGAGTAAGGTATGCTATTTGTTTAAATTTCTCTATATGTTTCTTTTCACAATGCCCCCTTTAAAAAGAAAAACATTATATAATATATAATAATAGTAGAATATATAATCTAGCATTCTATTACCGTGTTGACTTGGATAAGGTGGGTCCACCATTTTGATGTTGAGTGGGGCGCTGTGCAGCAAAATGGTGGATGTCGGCATTCATGCCTCTTCCAATTAAGAAATGCCATGGCTCAAAGGGCTTCCCATCTCAATTTTTTTTCGTACGTTTTTTTTCCCCCCCAAAAGTCAGTAGCATGAGGGTAATAAGGGCACTTTAGACCGGCAAGAAGGAAATAACACCAACTTTATGGCATTATCTATATTAATCTTGTGCAATAAAGTACTGGATATACCAAATCCCATACCAGGTGCCTAGTTAAGTGTAAAACTAGGCAACCTGCACTTTATATTTAGGTAACATATATCAAAAATATTATATAGTGAGATACATGTTATACATATGTGGCACTCGGTATCTGGCTGGCTCTATGGCATTTGCACAGCAAACATTTTTGATGGAACATAAAACCTG
>NW_017306724.1:247058-247258 GCF_000935625.1 Nanorana parkeri
AATATAATATTACTAGGAGCAGAACTTCCACATCACCACCATAATGGTACATAGCGTTACCATATATCTAAGCACAACCGCAATAATTATGGACCGGCCTTCCCAAGGCACACTACTATCAGTTAACTTCTCTACACTTAATTAAAGAGTGTGTGTAATTAGAAAGCTGTAACAACTAGTTAGTACAATACTTACTGAGT
>NW_017306724.1:253952-259232 GCF_000935625.1 Nanorana parkeri
CCCCTTTCTTTTCATAAATACTAATGGTAAGACAACGGTCAATGGGCTGGCAAGTGATCAGACTCAAAAAAAGGGGCCTTCAACTCTAATTTTTTAAATAATATTTAGCTTTTTTACCATAAAATGGGCACTGTACGCCAACGTCAAGCTGTTATGATGAAGCTTTCATCGTGGCATCTAAGGCCGCCTTGCTTTGTTGCTGAACTTAAGCTGACCCCTATAGACCGCAAGGTATGTGAGGCAGATGGTGACACCCACAGTTAACGGAGACGCAAATGCTTCTGAGCGTTCACTGCAGCAAACAGTTGCCTTAATTTTCCGTGTTTATTTTTTTATAAGTGGGATTC
Source organism: Nanorana parkeri (assembly GCF_000935625.1). NCBI lineage: Eukaryota > Metazoa > Chordata > Amphibia > Anura > Dicroglossidae > Nanorana > Nanorana parkeri. The sequence goes on from NW_017306724.1 coordinate 254,300, forward strand.
GCATTTATGTTAACACCATTCATTAATGCTGAGTAGTTATAATGGGTCATACGATGCAGCAAACACTTATGTTGCAGGAAGGGGGTTTGTATAGCGCAACCCATCGTGAAAGCCACCATCAGCAGATAAAACCCACCACAAACATCTACGTACCAAAAAGGTACCTATTACCAGCATCCCGGGGCTATCATCCCAGCCTTGCCCCACCAGACAATTTCTTTCCAGCCCAAATCTGTGATAATTTCTAATAATCTCCAGCCTTCCAGGTAATTTATTTCTCTTGTTTTGTGCCACTGACAAGAGTAAGTGTTTGAGACGTGTCGCCTCGACAAGAGCCCTGAATCTTCTGGTGTTTCATCAGCAATTGTTTGCAAAATTACAACCCTCACGAGGCAATCTGCTTGTGTAAATTGTCGAAAGAATCCACCAAGCAGAGCATTATGGCTGTCAATCTAAATTTTCTGTACTAAGGGACCTGTACAAAGGCTTCTGCCATTACCAGCCTTATGATTCTCTACCACTGAAAACCTCCATTAGGAAGGAGAAAGACGTACATTTGTGGTCAGACAAAAATTCAGGCTTGCAATAAACATAGACTTAAATGGCTGTGGGATCAATTTGTGAAGATGTGTGCTTATCTAACTGCAAGAATCTCATGAATAAAGTGTGTGTGTGGGGGGGGGTGAATCATATAGGGCTAAACTTCTTGTAAAGAAAGGGAAAAACTTTGTGACGTATTTTCCTTTACAATTGTAGTTTAACGTTCAAGCATTTTATGCTCCTGATGCATAAGGCTGATTTTGCCTATCTATCTATCTATCTATCTATCTATATCAAACATGTCAGTGTATATAAAATGTCATAGCTCGAACTTGATGGACTTGTGTATTTTTTCAACATGACTATGTAACTATGTATCTATATCTACAACCTCCTGTTGGTACCTATAAATATATGTTTGCACTATAAATAAAAATTAGACATCCACATTTCCTTAGTAGCACCCTCTCCACGCATATTTGTCTATAACACGACAACATATTTAACAGCGACTGCATCAATAATGACATCAAAATGCAATACAATCACACCTGGCTACTTTTTGACCTAAAAAGCCTCCAACACTCCATAATGATCGCCCATTACCTCTATCTGTTTTGTTGTTGATAAAAGTTTGAGATCTATTCTATTCTAGAATGCTCGAGAAAAAACTATGGCTTGCAACAGTAACAGATGATACAACCCAATACTCAGGCTACAACCAGTGCAGCATGAACGCCTTAAGATAAAGCACATTGCATAATGCTAATTCCGAAGCCGGCCTCACTTATAAAACACATTCGCTTTCATAGTTGTTCTTATATCATCACATCAACTGTTGCTTGTATAATGGAGTTTAGAGTCCTTGGGGGTTTTTTTTCTTATAGGCTCATTCTTATTCTAGCTTAGAAATATTGAAGAACGCTATCAGGGTAAGAACCTTCCTAAGACAAAATATTACAGAACACTATCAGGGTAAGAACCTTCCTGAGATAAAATATTACAGAACACTTTCAGGGTAAGAACCTTCCTGAGATACAATATTAAAGAACACTGTCAAGGTAAGAACCCTTCTAAGATAAAATATTAAAGAACACTATCAGGGTAAGAACCTTCCTGATATACAATATTAAATAACAATAACAGGGAAGAACCTTCCTGAGAATAAATATTAAAGATTACTATTAGGGTAAGAACCTTCCTGAGATACAATATTAAGGAACACTATCAGGGTAAGAACCTTCCTGAGATACAATATTAAGGAACACTATCAGGGTAAGAACCTTCCTGAGATAAAATATTACAGAACAATATCAGGGAAGAACCTTCCTGAAACAAAATAATACAAAACACTATCAGTGTAAGAACCTTCCTGAGATACAATATATTATAGAATCCTATCAGGGAAAGAATCTTCCTGAGACAAAATATATTATAGAACACTATCAAGGAAGAACCTTCCTGAGATACAATATTAAAAAACACTATCAGGGTAAGAACCTTCCTGAGATACAACATTAAGGAACAATATCAGGGTAAGAACCTTCCTGAAACAAAATGTTAAAGAACATGTTTAGGGTAAGAGCCTTCCTGAGATACAATATATTATAGAACACTATCAGGGTAAGAATCTTTCCTAGACAAAATATTACAGAACACTGTCAGGATAAGAGCCTTCCCGAGACAAAATATTAAGGAACACCATCAGGGTAAGAACCTTCCTGAAACAAAATATATAATAGAACACCATCAGGGTAAGAGCCTTCCCGAGACAAAATATTAAAGAAAACTGTCAGGATAAGAGCCTTTCCGAGACGTGAGCGTACAAAAATATGTTTGTTGTGTATGAATTGAGAGGTGCAGTTTGAGCTGCCTGGAGCCTGGAGTAAGTGTTATTGATTTTAAAGCAAGTGCTGAGATTATTGCTCTGAAACGCTGCAGGAGCAAAACCTGACTCAGTGACTATTCGCTACTCTGTTTACAGTTGTGTACGAAGCCTGCGAGCGTTGGACATGCATGAGTTCTGTGACACAAGGCCTTGTCTTGTTTTTGTGTATGTGTTGCTGGAACAATAAAGTTATGGTTATCTACATGTGAAAAAAAAGAAAGGAAAAAAACAGTGAAGGGAGAATGCCAGAAATTTTGAAAAAATAATCGAAAAACCAAAATAATATCCCGAAGTAGGGACGGTAAAGCATTGACGACAGAGGACTTGGGAAAGCAGTTTCTAAATATAACCTCAGCTACAACATATTACTCATCGCCTCGTCACCCAGCAAGCTCATCCTTCGTGCACGGTAAAGCTCTTCACTCTTGTGCACGATAACATTTGCACTCACAAAAAGGGCTACTCTAGGGCAATACGTACAGTGGAATGTTCCCAAGCTTACTGCTCGTAGATGAGAAGTAGGAGCCAGCCTTCGTTAATGCAACTTATGCATATTTCATGCCTCGTACAGTCACGTCAGCGGCTATAGGTTTCTATATTGTCGTTGACTCAGGAAGATCTAGATGCCAGATGGGAACAATGACGGGCATTGTGCTGTGCGAGGAGGTCACCATAGCTTGTAGTTGGCTTGTTTGTTTTTGAGGACTAAGTAGGGAACAATTTCGAGCTCTCTACCACGGCGCGGACACTAGAGGAAGTGCTAAGACATTTTTATCGTTACTACAATCATGTAACTTCCACATGAACGCTATGACATGCAGAGATGCACCTGCAGCTAGGAGGTTTCTCTGCTCCGATAACATATTGCTATTGGCTCGTTAATTAAAGCGATTGGTGCATGAGAGAGAAAAACAGAGGCCCCCTCGCAGTCGGAAGGATAAGTCTGTACGTTTTCGCTCACCCATCTCTCGCAAGCCTCCATTCATCTCTCCTCCTTCTCTGCCTTCCCATTCCCTTCGTTTTGCCCCCCCCCCTCCCTCGTTAAATCCTTTCCTCTGACCAGGATCCGTCGACAGTAATCAGCTTCTCCCGCAGACTGGGTGTCCTGAGTTTCCTCTTTGGACGATCCCGGGCTAGAGGTGGAGGTCACGGGAATGTCCTTTATGCTATGGCCTCGTAGGGAGCACTCCAGATCCGCTCTGCTTCCCTTGTCTCTGAGTCGCTCCGCACACGACGTGGCTGACTTGCCACACAGAGGGCTCCTCTCTTCGGACACTCCATCGCCCATACTAGTAGCCTGATCAAACATCAGGCGAAGCCCCCCCTTTAACCCCTTAGCTTGCCCCCTCCCCGTCAGCACCAGTTTGAGAAAGCTGATCCAAAAAAAAAAAGCAGAAACAACCAAACCACGATTCACACAGGCGGCAGAAGTCAGAAGCCAACTGCATAGAGGGCATCAGCTGAGGTTCCGTATAAGTATTCCACATAGGGCATGGTTGCCACCGTACACAAACGCAGGGTCCGCTCAGCAACGTTGGTCTTGGAAGGGTAGACGACAAGTAGCTCCCAGATGTGAATTTTTGTTTTCAGCAGCGATAAGAGAAATGGAAAAGAGGCATATATTATGGACTGTGAAGTGTTGCTGAGACTCTTGAAGAGTCAACTTATAAGAAGGTGATGCTTCTTCTCTGTTCTTTCTTGCTTTTTTTTTTTCTTTTCCAGCCAAGTATAAAGAATTGTGAATGAATGAAAGAAGGCGTTCCAGGTTTTTTTTTTTTTCCCCCTTCCTTTAAAGAGTTCAGAGTTTGACAGCCCAAATATTCTCCTTGGTGAAGAACTTCTGCAGTTCGTAAAGTCCCATATGTCAGAGTAGGTAGTGTTCCAAAGATACGATGAGCACTGTTCCCAAAAGCTGGTCTTGTGCCAGACTAAAAGCCCCACTTTACTTATTCCCTGACAGGTTGGACTTTGAAATATGATTGCGCTGGTAAAAGATCAATACTACTACAAAAAATATATATATATTGTAAGAGAAGAAGGAGGGGATGGAGAGGTGGGCATGGGGGGCAGTGGGTGGGAAGAGGGAGGAGGGAATTCCAGATTAGCAAAGCCTTGTCTATATGTTAAACTCTTCCCCTCTCCCTCCTACTCTGCGTTTTCCAGATAAGCTTAGGAAATACCTTGGGATCTCAGCCACATAAATGCTTCTGTTCAGAAAGGAGGTAGGTAGGAGGCATTTTTAAAATGAGTGCTTACTGCAATGCAATTTCCTGCTTGTGAAATGCCTGCAATTGATTGGTAAACAAAGAATCTATTTAGTAGAAGGCACTTGTATGTACATAAAAGAGGAAGGGGAGTGTGTGGTGGATAATGAAAGAAATGGCATCTCTTGAGGTGTTGCATTTCAAGTTTACGTCTTGAGTAAGCCGTTAACGCCTAACACTGCCATAGTATCGTAGTATTCAAAAACATTTATTAAGCTTTAATAGAAGCATGATGTCTGTC
>NW_017306724.1:259483-337076 GCF_000935625.1 Nanorana parkeri
CAATAATAGCTCTATACATACCACAAGCACATTCTGCAGTGCTGTGCAGATTATGTAATACATTTCCAGATATATAATCTGAAACGACTACATATGTATGGCTTTTAAAAAAACTTTCTGTGTTTAATGTATACTACAGGTCTGCAGGTCCCCATAACACCGAATTCAATATGTACTATGACGGATAAGCTTGACAGCTTTCCAGAACACTGAGTGAGGTCTGCAACTTCCAGGAACATGTGACAGCAGCTCGAGCAATTTTATAATTATACACGACGATTAAAATCGTATTTTGCAATGCATGAAAGTGATTTGGATTCATACTTGTCTTGTATGAATTCAAAATAAGTATCACATTTTATTTATGGTTTGCATAATTATAGAGATGAACTAACCTGCTTTCTAATGCAGCTCCTGCCTTGCTGCCACCTATTCAATCTATCAAATTCCACACAAAAAAAAAGAAGAATATGCATCCCAAATCTATAAATAAAAAAGAGGAACATTCCCAGGAGTTTGAGGAACTTTCTGCAGATGGTAGGTGGAGGGAACTCCTTGACTTCACTCACCTTGGTGTTTTCTCTTGTTTAAAACCAACGCCAATCTCCAGGGGTTTGCATTATACAAAAGATTTCAATTAAATAAACAGGATCTAAATGAATTAGTCTGTTAATTGGATACGCTTGCCTGACTCTCACAGCAACTCAAGGAAAAAAAAAAAAAGGAGAGATTCTGATAATTGATAAATAAAAGAAACTAAAAGACCAAAACAAATAATCCTATGCTAAAGGCAAACTTCTATATATATATATAAAACAGGAATAAAAAAATATATTAATTTATCCATTTAAACATTTATTTCTTAATGGGGGTTACCCTAAAAGAATCAAACTATAAACTTTCTTGATTGTTTTTTTTTATTATTATAACAATAACAGATTTCTGAATTTAAACTTTTAAAATTTGCTTTCAAAGTTTTTTTAACTTTTAAAAATGTTTTCAAAATGTTGAGCATTATAATATGTCTTTATTTTAGGCTTTCTTTCTTAGTTTACATATCTTTTTTGTGGAAGAGTTCAGTAATCTCTAGTATTTCTGTTACTTTTTACTCATTTTAAATTGCACTATAGCTAAATTTCACTCGGTAAATGATAACATCCAATCTGCTTGGAGAAATAGTTAAATAATTAAAAGAAAGAATTAAACTAAATGATAGTGAACAGAGTGGCACATTTAAACAATACAGAAAAAGTCTATATATTATCTTGTCTGTGAAGGTTCTCATTCATCCAGGTCATGGTATATCTGTAAAAAAAAATTAAAAAAAATAAGTCAATGCAAATGACTTAAAAAATAAGTCAAGGCAAAATAAGTCCAGTTGCCTTGACTTATTATTTTTTTTACAGATAATATATTATATTGTTACGTGAAAAATAATATTACAGCTAATATTGCATTCTATAACAGGGTATATCCACTGCATAGACTATGCTCCATATATAGGATTTTTAAAATTTAAAATTAATGTTTTAGTACTTTAATGTAAGCAAAAAAAATTCTTCACATTGCAAATCATAGAAAAAAAAAATGTGAGTAGTTGAAAAAAAAAATGATTCTGGATGCTTGATTAGGACAGCGGATAAAGAACAGTCACAGCTATGTATTTTCTGATTAAATATGAAATACTCCAATAGTGCGGTGGGACAGGGGCTCCTTTAAAAACATTGCTCAAAATTTTACTCACTCTACACCATGTAGGTATTTAATGATTCATTCATGCAAAAACCTAAAAGGCAGTAAGCGACACAAATGTGACTCTGTTACCATTTTTTTAAAATCACTTATGGGGAATTCTGGTCACCTGACTCTTATTTCTGATATATTCATTCTTTATAAAGTTATAAAACTCAGAAGCAGTCCCCTTTACTCAACTTTAAACGTTAACCTAAATGACTTCTTTTCAAATACTTCCATTCGCCTGGTCTGGGGTATGTATCTCTCACTGAATTATTTACACTCCACAGACATTGCCAGGTTAAAGAAACGTGTTCTCTTCCTACTATTACTCTATGAAGTCCAAGTAGACATGAATGATGCAACTTCCTTTCAGCTATTTTAGCTCATCTCGCACCAGCCTCGCCTGACCTGAAGCGCAGGTTTGTCCAAAGCGGCAAGAAATGAGATAGGACAACACATTAAAATGTCACATTGCCTTATCTCAAAGGTGCTTCACCTGGGTCCTGGTGCTTGTTTTTTGTTGCTATTTTTTTATTTATTTTTATTATTTGCTTGTTTTGTGCCGGTCGTTTTGGTGCTTTACCAAAAATTTGTACCTAAACTATGCTAAAGTAAGCTGAGTTATTTTTTTTTAAGACAGTGCAAATCAAATGATATGTATTTCAAAGGCGGTAACAGGGCACAAGAAGTTTGGAGTTTCGATTGAATTCGCTCTGGAACAACCTTTAGCTTTTATTAGCACTTTGTCCTCATATATTTTTAGATAATGGGGTTCGCTAGATTTTGAGGCTTTCAGGGGCGCGATTTAAAAACGTGAAATAAAATAACATTTTAAATAATGGGGTTCACTAGTTTTTTGAGGCTTTCAGGATAGTGACTTCATGATTTTAAATAAAATAACATTTTAAACAATGGGGTTCACTTTTTTTTTTTAGGCTTTCAGGATAGTGACTTAATGATTTTAAATAAAATACATTTTAGAATAATGGGGTTCACTAGATGTTTGAGGCTTTCAGGATAGAGACTTAATGATTTTAAATAAAATGACATTTTAAATAATGGGGTTCACTAGATTTTTGAGGCTTTCAGGGGCATGGTTGAATGATTTTAAATAAAATAACATTTTAAATAATGGGGTTCACTAGATTTTAAAGGCTTTCGGGGGCACAATTTAATGAAATGCAATGCATGAGCTATGAGCATTTTTTTTCATTATATTATATTTTTACATATATATTTTTAAAATATTATATATTTTTATTCATTGATGTGACTAACTTGGGAAATAATAGCTCTTCTGGATTGTATCACTTACTAGGGATCTGTAAATAATAAATGAAATGCAAGTCCAGTTGCCTTTTATTTTTTTACAGATGTACCATGACCTGGGTGAATGAGAACCTTCACAGACCACTTACTGGGGAGTTAAATCTGCGACTGCAATCTATGCTTCAAATCAGCCCAGGAAAATGATATAGAGATTTGAGACTTTTTATTTTTATGGACAACGCGTTTACATAAAATACAATAATTATGTAAGATAAAAAATGTAAGACACAACCACCTCCCTCACACCATCTTCTGCCCACTACCTCTAATACACTTATTCTTAATGGTGAAATTTACTACAAAAAGTAATTTTTTGTTAAGTTAATGTAGCAAACTTGTGCCGACTTCCATCATTCTTCTGCCAACAAAAATCCAATTGGTAATTTTTTTTAAATTACCTTATCGATATTTAATGTTGCCAAAGATGCAATAGTACAGCTACATTGAAAATTACCTTTTAAATAAATTGCACGCTAAATCCTGTAACATTGCCCCTCACCAAAAATAAAAATGGTTTGCAGGATACTGAACAATGAAATATTACCTGACATTACTATACTTGTTTTAATAAGATTATAAGTTAATAAGTATTATATTACCTATTTGTTTTAAAAAGTTTTCCAAATAAGATAAAAAATAAGTTTGTAGTTTAATTCCTTTTTTTAAACTTTAAAAAAAGTTAATAAATGGATTTTATATTAATCGGCCGCTTTTTGTTTTCACTTTTTTTTTTACAACGAGGTAGGTGCAAGCTAAAATGTAACATATCAAAGAATACAACACTATGTAAAAGTGAAAATAAAAATCTCAAAGACAATGCTTTAGGGCATTTGTCCCTTTGCTCGATTTTTAGGTTGTGACCCATAGAATTTTTTTTTTTTTTTAAATACTAAATAAAAATCTAGTGCTTGCACTAAATACAGAAAAAAATAAATAAAAATATACATTACTATACAACAATATCATTTTTTTTTTACTTGGCACAAAGCACTTTTTTTTTATGAATTGGCTGGATTACGCACAACTTGTCTCATCATTTTTATTAAAGTTGTTTTTAGAAAAAAAAAATGTTGTTCGGCATCCTGAAATGTAAAACTCATAACATTTTCAGACAAGATGGTTAACAATATAATTGAGACCTCACAAAGCGCAGAAGAGATGCAACATGTAGATAAACTCTACAGTAAGTGCCCTCTAAAAGTACGTTGATTATAACAGGAAAAAGAACAGTACGGTTGTCCTTAAACAGATGGTGTTCTGATGTCAACGCAGATACCAAAAAACAAGGGGCTTAGTTTAGGATAGTGGTCGGGGCCATGCAAAACTATTTCTTTTTGCCCCTGTGGCCAGCTGTACATCCATAGAGGACTGACATCCCAATAGCCAACAGGAAGCATGTGTTGGCAAAAAAAGAACCATAAACGGCTCAAAAACTTAGCAAGCTCCTCCCAACGCGTACAAATCCAGTCACGGCTCTGAGCCACGCTGCCATTCCTAATTAACACAAATTAAATCTATCTCTGGTATGACTTTGACAATCGTGACCTCCTAAAACAAAAACATTCTGGGGCAAGCTACGTTAAAATGATTATTTTCTGTTCCTCAACTTATATTTTATGGTAATAATCACCAGGAAAAAAATAAAATAATAATACGCCTCAAAGGAAGTTATTTATTTATTTCTCAATAATAATTTGTAATAATTAATAATTCAATAATAATTCAATGACAATAATTTTGTTTTTATACATATCTGCTCGTCAAACCAGAACAGCCATGCAAAAAAATGGAAATTTTACAAAAGATGTGTCACATTGTCTATCCTAAGTTGAAAAAGCAAAATATTTTATTGCCAATAGCTGTATCTCATTGGCAAGCGCTTTCGGGGCCTCGAAGGGCCCCTTCATCAGGCTTAGAGATGAAGGGAACCCTGCGAGGCCCCGAAAGCGCTTGCCAATGAGATACAGCTATTGGCAATAAAATATTTTGCTTTTTCAACTCATGGTGAGCTGAGGACATTTTTCTACTGTTCATGTGTGGCGGCGCCATCCGCAGTCATTTCGAGCGCCCACCTTCATCAAGTGGGAATCCCGGTAAGGAGTGCGGTATGGTTCCTGTTTCTGTTTACATTGTCTATCCTGACCATTGTCCATGCGATCCTTTTCACTAGCAGAGGAGTCTGTGATAAAAGTGACACATTTTGCACTTTTGACCCTGAAAATATCCCAGGTTGCCTAAAGATTTGTTGCGTGGATAATCTTGGACAGCGGTCACTATAAGGGAATTACGTGAGGCCTTTCCATACATTGAATAATCTCCAGCAGCTGAAGGCCAGGCTGGGTATTTTGTGCTGACCTTCTGACCCACTATAATCTAGGTCATGGCCGAGCTCAGAAAAAGTTGTGATTTTGTCAGTTATAAGTGCGAAGCATCAAAAACCAGAAATAACACCAACTGAAGGGCCCGGCTAGATGCTGCAATCTGTTTTGTGAACATGTTGGCTTACAGTGGACCTGTGCTTTGACCGTGCAAGACGAAGCGACGGGTTAATTTTACTTCCACCATCCCAAGCTTCATATACCTTCCCTTTGCTACCCCACTCCAATGCTGTTTACTTAAATTCAAGAAAGTTAGTCCTATATAAACCTGGCCATACATGGCTTCTATTTTGTACAATTCCTTCCGAATCTGCCAAAATTTGAGCCATGGGTGGCCCTGACAGCACCAACAAGGAGGATGGTGCTGTCAGGTCTACATAAGAGATACTGCAATATGTTGGCTTACAGTGGACCTGTGCTTACACCATGTAAGGTGCCATATCAAGATTCATATACCTTCCCTTTGCTACCCAATTCCAATGAAAGTTAGTCCTACATAAACCTGGCCATGCCCAGCTTGAATTTGGACCAATTCCTGGTGAATCAGCCAAAATTTGACCAATAGGTGGGCCTGACGGCACCAACCAGGAGGTTGGTGCCGTCGGGGCCACATAACAGATACTGCAATCTGTTATGTGAACATGTTGGCTTACGGTGGACCTGTGCTTTGACCATGCAAGACGCCATCCCAAGCTTCACATACCTTCCCTTTCCTACCCCACTCCACTGCTGCTTACTAGAAGTCAAGAAAGTTAGTCCTATATAAACATGGCCATACACGGCTTGAATTTTGGCCAAATCCTGCTGTATCAGCCAAAGTTTGAGCCTGGGTGGCCCTGATGACACCAACCAGGAAAATTGTTGACTGAACAGTGACTGCAGCCTATCGGATGCAGGCACTGTTTGGGTATTCAACAGAGGGATTCCTCTATCCTCTTTTATAGATATGTGGTAGCCCTGGACCAATAGAAGTTTTGATGTGAATCTTTAAAAAATGGGGATGTACTCTTTGAAGGAGGTAACCCATAACCCAAGTGTTTGTAGTGTATGGACTTTGTTATGGTCCAAGATGGCTGCCTCTCTTGTTGTGATGGGGAGATTGCTCATCAGAGGATCAAATACTGGATGTGTGGTTAGGACTACCTCTTGAAGGTTGAAGGTTCATCTAAGTCACCAATACCGAGAACCTATACCGGTGCGGTGTGCCCTGATTATCAGGAAGTCGGGCAGCAGATCATGACCCGTCATCCGGCTTCCTGATTGCCTGGGAAGCCGGTGTTCTAGCGAAAGAACACCGGCTCCACTTGCCAAGGCTGCCTGGCTTCCTGACGAATCAGAAAGCCGGGCGGTGGGTCATGAGGAGCTGTCCAGCTTCCTGATTGGTCAGAAAGCCAGGCTGCCAGCAACAAGTGAAGCTGGCTTCCTAGCCAATCAGGAAGCCGGGCGGCACGTCATGACTCTCCTCCCGGCTTCCTGATTGGCTAGGACGCCATAATCACTTGTTCCTAGGCAGCCTGGCTACCTGACCAATCAGGAAGCCAGGAGGCAGATAATTACGTGCTGCCCAGCTTCCTGATTTGTTAGAAAGCCAGGCTGCCTAGCACAAGAGAAGTCAGCTTCCTAGCCAATCAGGAAGCCTGGAGGTAGGTCATAACCCACCACCCGGCTTCCTGATTGGAAAATAAGCTGGCTCCATGCTCCCTCGGCACAGCTGGTGAGAGGGAGATCTCCCTCTGACCGGAAAGTTCCGGCATTGGAGGTAAGTATCGGAGCATTTGGCCGAGGGACCCTGCGTTGCCCCATAACGTTGGCTGTTTTGTGTTGCAGTCAGTCGCCTTATGGCCTGGAGGTGCCACAGAATTAAGTGCTGAACCTAATTCTGTGGCACCTCCAGGCCATAAGGCGACTGACTGCAACACAAAACAGTCACTCACCTATTGGTTCAGCCCTCCACAACAGTCCTAGTTTCTCACATGGACCCTTGAGAAAATGAATTGCCCACCCCTGCCTTAAAGTGTATTTCCACATGTGCAGTCAATTTGGGATGGCACCTATATTTGAGACTTGTCCCCCCCATTCCCATGGAATACCTTTAAACAAATATATAATATGTTTTACATTTTTATTTTTCATTTGTTTTAAAATCCTACCTAGCTTCCCTCCTATATAATGTTATAGAAGGGGCTGGAGGAGTTTTGTTCACCATGGTTAACCCTGTATGTACTGTGCTGGCAGACCTCCACTATCAGTTGTAAACTAGGTGAGGGGATTTTGTCAAAGCTGGAGCAGATTTGCACTGCAACCAATCAGCTTCTCTGTCTCATTTTCAAATCTTACCGGAGCAAACTGAAGAGAGATGCTGATTGGTTGCTATGGGCAACTGCTCCAGATTCTGTCTGCTCCAGTTTAAATAAATTCCCCCCGAAGTGTGCACTGTCAGTTCTAACAAAGGGTTAAACATTTTAAGGCTTGGGAGGTACATTATGCTCAATTCAGAAAGCTTTACACAAGCATAAGTACTGTATCATTAGTTTCCGTCATGTGACTGTAATTTTCAAATCTCATTGGACTAGGCTGAAAATAACTAGGGAAGCACCGATACTGGTATTGGTGCAGATACTCTGCATATTAATGAGTACTAATGCTTGTGAAAATGCCCTAACTAAAATTCTATACATCTCCTCCTTGTCCTTCCTGGGGAACTCCCCCACCCATGAGACCCTGCACAACCTGGTGAGTCACCGCACAACCTCCTGAGACCCCGCACAGCCCTGGTGAGACCCCACACAGCCCTGGTGAGACCCCGCACAGCCTCCTGAGACCCCGCACAGCCCTCCTGAGACCCCGCACAGCTCAGTACAACCCCGCACAGCTCTGGTGAGACCCTGCACAGCCTCCTGAGACCCAAACGACCCCCCTGATACCCTGCACAGCCCTGGTGAGACCCCGCACAGCCCTGATGAGACCCCACACAGTCTCCTGAGACCGTGCACAGCCGTCCTAAAACCAGGCACAGCCTCCTGAGACCCTACACAATCCTCCTAAAACCCTGTACAGCCCTTGTGAGATCCCGCACAGCCCCCTGAGACCCCACAAAGCCTCCTGAGACCCCGTACAGCCCTCCTGAGATCCGCCACTGGAGACATCAGGCTGGTACCGCAGAACAGCACAGAGTATGTAGCTTCATATTATTCTGCATTGCTGTATAATCTATTGCTGGCATTCGTAGTCCTCTAAAGCTGAAAATGCCCTCAAACTAAAAGTCGATACATCTCCTCCTCCTTCCTGGAGAACCCAGCCACCCGCGAGACCCTGCACAGCCCTGGTGAGACCCCGCACAACTTCCTGAGACCCCTGCACAGCCCTGTTAAGACCCCGCACAGCACTAGTGAGACCGCACACAGCACCCTTGAGACTCCACACAGCCCTGTGAGACCCTGCACAGCCCACCTGAGACCCCACATAGCTTTTGAGACCCTGCCCAACCCTCCTGAGACCCCGCACAGCCTCCTGAGACCACCCACAACACCCTTGAGACCCCACACAGCCTCTTGAGACCCCGCGCAGCCTTCCTGAGACCCCACACAGCTCCCCTGATACCCCAAACAAGCCTAGTGAGACCCCACACAACCCTAGTGTGACACTGCACAGCCATGGTGTAACCCCACACAGCACTCCTGTGACCCCACACAGCCCTTCTGATACCCCACACAGCCCTAGTGAGACCCCATGCAGCCCTGGGGAGATCTCCCACAGTCCTCCTGAGACCCAGCCTAGCCCTCCTGTGACCCTGCACTGCCCTTCTGAAACCATGCAATCCTCCTGAAACCTTGCACAGCCCTCCTGAGACCCAACACAGCCCACCTGAGTCACCGCACAACCCTGGTAAGACCCCCCACAGCCTACTGAGATCCCGTACAGCCCCCCTGAAACCCGACACAGCCTTCTAAGACCCCGCACAGTCCTCCTCAAATCCTCCACTGGAGACATCAGGCCAGCACCCCAGAGCAGCACGGAGTATGTACCTTCATATTATTCTGCATTGCTGTATCATTTATTGCTGGGATTTGTAGTCCCTCTACAGCATGGAATCAGTCCCAGGGTTGCAGAAGTTGCAGCTGTGACCGGGCCCTGGCGCTCCACCACTGTCCTAAAAATCATTATTTTTTATTGTTTTAGAAAGACTGTCACATGACACTAAAAAAAGGTATCAGTAAATGGTGTTGAATACTTGAGGAAAAGTACCAGTGCTCGTACTCAGTCTGGAAAAAAAAGGTATCAGTGCATCCCTAAACATATCTGTCATTATCTTGTTTTTTCTAGCTCTGTGAATTGAGCCTATTGCATGTTAAAGAGGGGAAGCTGACTCTGTCACCAATGTGTCCCTCTGAAATGACCTCTATGAATAAGCCTATGGGTGAAACATGTGAGAGGTTGTAGCTGGCTGGGGGTGTGCAGTGCTGGTATTTGTTGCTTTATACACTTTTATTCACTGATATACTGGATTTGCTGTGAATTTCAATAAAGTCCGAAGTATTGGAAATCTCTGGATAGTGCGGTCTGTTCGTATACTACTACATTCCAAGGTGGAGACGCACCTATTAGACCAGCACCTGGGGAGTCCTGATGGTGGCTAAGGAATTGGAGCGGTGAGATTTCCTTTGGCTCTGCAAATGGAACTTTATCTCACAAATATTAATTTGGTTTAACTTTTTAAAAATGTAAATGGATAACCATTAGAATTTAGGTTTCCACCCCCCAGGATTAAAGTGCATGTATAGCCAACACTATTTTTTTTTTATATTTTTGATAGAGTAGTGAAGTTATAGCCCAGGTTTTTATTACTGACTGAGCACCCACCTGGGAGATTCACCCTCTCTATTTGTTCTGGTCGCTGGGACAGAGGGTTATAGGAAATCCCAAATCTTTCAGCTGGCATCAGAGCAGAAAAAGGGTGAACATTTCCAGTGAATGGCTACTGTCAGTGATGTCACCGGTCTCTAGTGAATGGATAGTCTACATTCTCAGTGATGTCACCGGTCTCTAGTGAATGGATATTCTACATTCTCAGTGATGTCACCGGTCTCTAGTGAATGGATAGTTTACATTCTCAGTGATGTCACCGGTCTCTAGTGAATGGATAGTTTACATTCTAAGTGATGTCACTGGTCTCAAGTGAATGGATAATCTACATTCTCAGTGATATCACCGGTCTCTAGTGAATGGATGGGCTGCATTCTCAGTGATATCACCGGTCTCTAGTGAATGGATAGTCTACATTCTCAGTGATGTCACCGGTCTCTAGTGAATGGATAGTCTACATTCTCAGTGATGTCACCAGTCTCTAGTGAATGGATAGTCTACATTCTCAGTGATGTCACCAGTCTCTAGTGAATGGACAGGCTGCATTCTCAGTGATATCACCGGTCTCTAGTGAATGGATGGGCTGCATTCTCAGTGATATCACCGGTCTCTAGTGAATGGATAGTCTACATTCTCAGTGATGTCACCAGTCTCTACTGAATGGATAGTCTACATTCTCAGTGATGTCACCAGTCTATACTGAATGGATAGTCTACATTCTCTGTGATGTCACCGGTCTCGAGTGAATGGATAGTCTACATTCTCAGTGATGTCACCGGTCTCGAGTGAATGGATAGTCTACATTCTCAGTGATGTCACCGGTCTCGAGTGAATGGATAGTCTACATTCTCAGTGATGTCACCGGTCTCGAGTGAATGGATAGTCTACATTCTCAGTGATGTCACCGGTCTCGAGTGAATGGATAGTCTACATTCTCAGTGATGTCACCGGTCTCGAGTGAATGGATAGTCTACATTCTCAGTGATGTCACCGGTCTCGAGTGAATGGATAGTCTACATTCTCAGTGATGTCACCGGTCTCGAGTGAATGGATAGTCTACATTCTCAGTGATGTCACCGGTCTCTAGTGAATGGATAGTCTACATTCTCAGTGATGTCACCGAGGTAGTGGTCATTTTTTTTACTTTACCGGAATGGGGTTTGTAGCAAAATGTGCAGCATATTTTTAGATTGCAAGCCCTCATGGGCAGGGCCCTCTTTACCATCTTGTGATTGTAATGTCTTCCCTACGTTGTAAAGCGCTGCGCAAGCTGTTGGCACTATATAGATCCTGTATAATATTAAAAATATGGAGGAAAAAAACACATTACAGTGAAGCATGCTGGGACACTGAAGTAGTTGCTTTTTCCATCTAAATGAATGTCACCAATGAAGAGTAATTAGCTGCAGAATGTAGACAGCTTTGGTGTCTTTTATTTAGCAAGTTTCAAAGGCTGAACTGTGCCTGAACTCTGCAATAACCTCAAGTTCAGCAGAAACACATAGCCTAATCCAGCTGGTGATCACTCTTGTGTCCATGACAGATTCCCTGGAAGTGGGAGAAGTGATGACATCACAATACCAATTTGGGAACATAGTATTTAAAGGATAAAATCCTAGCTCAGTTCATGAATGTTTAAACTTCAACAATTGAATATATTTTTATTCTCTTGGGCATTGAGGAAGTAAATAGAAGGTGAATGGGCTGACATGTCCGTTTTGTAGATGTCAGCTGTCCTTTTCAGGATGAACACCAATTAGGTGTGGCCTTTGCTCTGCGTTCCTGTGTGGTCCATTCAGTGTAAAGACTGACCTTCCTGACTTCCAAATTCCTCAGTGTGGCCCCTGAACCAAGTCACACACCTTCATTTCTCAGAGGCTTGTTGATTACGAAGTGTATGTGGCTAGATTGCATTAAAATGAACTGGCAGATAGAAAAGACACAAAGTAATGCAGCTTTGCATTTTTTTTATATATCGTGGTGTGAAAAAGAGAGTACACCCTCCTTGAATTCTATGGTTTAAGTATCAGGACATAATACAAATCATCTGGTCCTTAGCAGGTCTTAGAATTGGGTAAAAACGACCTCAGATGAACAACCACACATGACATATTACACTGTGTCATTATTCATTTTAGAAACATAAAGCCAAAATGGAGAAGCCACGTGTGAAAAACTAAGTACACCCTATGATTCAATAGCCTGTAGAACCACCTTTAGCAGCAATAACTTGAAGTCATCTATATATATTAGTCTCTCTGATTATTATTATTATACAGGATTTTTATAGCGCCAACAGTTTGCACAGCGCTTTACAAGGAAGACATTACAATCACAATACAAATCAAGACAAGATGGTAAGGAGGGCCCTGCCCACGAGGGCTTACGATCTAAAAGGGAGGGGCAAGTGATACATGAGGAGGGAGCTGTGTGGGGATGAATTGTTTGAGAATGTGATGGTTGAGCGGTTAGGTTGAGGTGGGATATGCTTCCCTGAAGAGATGAGTCGTTAGGGAATGCCTAAAGGCAGTCAAGGTGGGCGACAGACGGACAGGTTGGGGTAAAGAATTCCAGAGGATGGGAGAGACTCTAGAGAAGTCCTGGAGGCGAGCATGGGAGGAGTTGATAAGGGAGCTGGAGAGCAGGAGGTCTTGGGATGAGCGGAGCCGACGGTTAGGGTGATACTTTGAGACAAGGTTGGAGATATAGCCAGGGGTGGAGTTGTGAATGGCTTTGTAACTGATTGTTAATATTTTGAATTTTATCCTTTGGGCGGGTGGAAGCCAGTGCAGGGATCGACAGAGGGAGGTTGTAGACACTGAGCGGTTGGTTAGGTGAATGAGTCTGGCAGCTGCATTCATGATAGACTGAAGGGGGGATAGCCTGTGTAGAGGTATGCCAATGAGGATCTGTTGTGAAGGAATTTTGGCCCACTCTTCTTTACAGTGTTGCTTTAATTCACTGAGGTTTGCGGACATTTGTTTATGCATAGCTCTTTTAAGGTCCCACCACAGCATTTTAATCGGGTTGAGGCCTGGACTTTGACTGGGCCATTACAACACCTTGATTCTTTTCTTTTTCAGCTACTGTTGTAGATTTGCTGGTATGCTTGGAAAGATTGTTCTGTTGCATGAGCAAATTTCGGATGAGCTTTAGCTGTCGGACAGATGGCCTCACATTTGACTCTAGAATACTTTGGTATACACAGGAGTTCATGGTCGACCCAATGACTGCAAGGTGCCCAGTTCCTCTAGTGACAAAACAAGCCAAATCCTCACCCCTCCACCACTGTGCTTGATAGTTGGTATGAGGTGTTTGTGCTGATATGTTGTGTTGGGTTTTCCCCAAATGAGGCTTTGTGCATTCAGGCCAAACATCTCCACTATGGTCTCATCTGTCCAAAAGGCATTGTTCCAGAAGTCTTGTGGTTTGTTCAGATGCAACATTGCAAACCTAAGCCGGCTTGCCATGTTCCTTTTATGGAGAAGAGGCTTTCTTCTGGCAACCTTCCCAAATAAACCATACTTGTTCAGTCTTTTTCTAATTGTCCTGTCATGAACTTTCACATTAAACATAGTAACTGAGGCCTGTAGAGTCTGAGATGGAACTGAATTTACTGGGACGTCCACTCCTGGGAAGATTTTTCTTGAATGTTTTCCACTTGTGAATAATCTCCCTCACTGTAGAATGATGGACTTTAAATTGTTTGGAAATGGCCTTATAACCCTTCCCAGATTGATGGGCACCAACAATTGCTTCTCTAGGGTCATTGCTGATGTCTTGTCTCCTTGGCATTGTGTCAGCACACACCTGAATGCTCCAGACCAGCAAACTGCTAAAACCTCAGCTTTTATAGAGGTGGTCACATTTGCTGATGTTCAATTCATTAAGGGCAGTTGATAAGCAGCACCTGGCTGCTACTTAGCCTCTTAATTTCTATAGAAGCAGTAAGGGTGTACTTAGTTTTTCACATACGGCTTCTCCATTTTGGCTTTATGTTAGTAAAATAAATAATGACACGGTTTAATATGTCATCAATGTTGAGTCCTGTAGTTACGTAAGTGTTGGAGGGTGGAACCATGGTGTGTGGTGATGGTCCCGATACTCCTAGAAGTAGGCACATGTTGAAGAGACAGAGGCTCCATCACTGGAACTGAGGGGAGGTTGGAGTCAGGTGAGTATATTGGCTCTTCTCTTGCAGGGAACCTATATTTGGAATTTACTTTACCTGTACGGAGTCACTTTATGTTTTGGGGTAAGAGTAACAGGAAAAATGTGGTTAAGTGTAAGGAATACATGGTTGGCTACTGTCCATCATACTTTTGGAGGGGTCTACCCACATCTTCTGGGTCCATACAGTACAGCTTGGTCTTAGAAGAAGATAGACCTCTGAAACCTTGACGTGAAATTGTAACTCTCACTGCAATTAAAAAAATTATCACAGACAATAGTCAATTGTGTTGCTGCAGGTGCACTAATACAGCAACATTCACCTTAAAGCCCATCTCCAGATAAAATAACTGCACTTCAACTGGGGGTACGCATGCACTGCAAGGGTTAGGTGCTCATTTTTGCCAAGAGGCTGGAGTAAAACAGATTTACTTACCTGATCCCAATCCCCTGGCAGTCAGCGCTCAGGTCTCTACACTCCTTGCTGCCTGTGGACTGTCATTTGGCAACCTCATGTCTAATTTAAGTCTAAGGAACCTGCATTAGATTTGATGACGTCAGTGGTCCTTAGACCACCGGAGCAAAGAGGAGAAGAGGCTGTGGGAACCAGCCTAAGCCCAAAGGGAGGCCTTTAGCGCACCTTGATACCACCTGAAGCTTCCAGTGCTCCTGTAGTCCCAACCTTTCTAGAGTTCCCTGAACCATCTGTGTCTTCTTGACCCTTTCCTCTACTATGTGTTCCAACCACCTGTGACCCATCTTCTGATGGCTCTTCATCCCAGCACTCCAAAAGCCTCACCAGTCACCTGACTAGCTTGCAGCAGGTCCTTCAAATATTCCTGCTGATGTCTGCCGGTAATTTGGGGAAATTACCTGGGGACGGGACGCAGCTCAGTCCAAACCTAGATGAATACCAGCCATTCCTTAGACTCTGCTCCTCGCGGGAACCGAGTCATAAGCATCACAGGGTTCAGTTGGTGCCACTACTCTTCAGTACGCTGGGTTCATGTCAAACTGTTAGGGGTTTGGTTAGGTGTTAGTGGGGACATTTCGAGGGCTAGGTCAAATTTTGAATGGTGGGGACTAATTTTTAAATGTATAGGTTAAGTTCCAGTGCTTTTGAACATCCCTTCTGTAAAGGTGCCCAAATCTGATCGCCATACTCCAAATGAAGTTACTACAAGTGCATTATATGAAGACTGCCCTTGACCAATAAGTACAATTTACTTCCCATGGACCAGCATAGAGGGAAGGGAAAAGCAGTTTATCCACCCAGACTGACTGCTAATAAAAAGTGCCCTCAGCAATTAGCCTCTGACCTCTGGAACACAGCCATTGAGGAAAGCCTGTCCTTCTGGTCACAACACACAGCAGACAGTCTTCAGCCACTGAAAGTTTTTTGTATGGCAAATTTGCTCCGCGGGGGGCCCTCTTTAACGTAATGCGGTCGGGAGGGCTGAGGAGGGGATTTAGTCCCCGGCAGGGATGGCTTCGGGCATTGAATAAGGAAGCAAAACGTTGCACTATTCACAACAATACTGCACCATTGTCTGCGTGAACGTTATAATTACAAACTGCTGGAAAACTGCCGTCCCCACCCGTACAATTTCCTCCGTGTCACACAGGGGAGAGGAAAAGTGAGTCTGTAGGTGGGCGAGGTCGCCCCGCCATTGTCCACCTATTACGTATGGTCATAATGAAGAGCTAGCCATTGCCCTAATGATGCTCCACATCCTCCCCACACACCAAACACAACAATGGAGCAAAATAACAAACAAGCAAGTCAACCGTTCAGCTGGCAATTAGGAGTTTGCGTATAGGGGACTCCAGCTGGCCTGTCCTACCTGGGTCCAAATATAGATTGATCAATAGATAGACAGCGTGATAGATAGATAGATAGATAGATAGATAGATAGATAGATAGATAGATAGATAGATAGATAGATACTACATACATACATACGGTACATACAAAACAGATCTAACTAATCAATCTATCTATCTATCTATCTATCTATCTATCTATCTATCTATCTGTCTGTCTGTCTGTCTGTCTGTCTATCTGTCTGTCTGTCTGTCTGTCTATCTATCTAACTAATTCTATCTATCTATCTTATCTATCTATCTATCTATCTATCTATCTATCTATCTATCTATCTATCTATCTATCTATCTCTCTCTGTCTGTCGGTCTATCTATCTAATTCTATCTATCTATCTAATTCTATTTCTATATATCTAGTATCAATCTAGCTTTCTAGTATCTAGATAGATAGATAGATAGATAGATAGATAGATAGATAGATAATAGAAACCCTGGTTGAAGGCTGGTGACATCTGGACACAGCCTGGTGAGATCTGATCTGGACGCAGCTCTGGTGAGATCTGGACGCAGCCTGGTGACATCTGGACGCAGCTCTGGTGACATCTGGACGCATCCTGGTGACATCTGGACGCAGCTCTGGTGACATCTGGACGCAGCCTGGTGGGATCTGGACGCATCCTGGTGACATCTGGACGCAGCTCTGGTGACATCTGGACGCAGCCTGGTGGGATCTGGACGCAGCCTGGTAGGATCTGGACGCAGACTAGTGAGATCTGGACACAGTCTGGTGGGATCTGGACGCAGCCTGGTGGGATCTGGACGCAGCCTGGTGGGATCTGGACGCAGCCTGGTGGGATCTGGACGCAGACTAGTGAGATCTGGACACAGTCTGGTGACATCTGAATGCAGTTCTGGTGACATCTGGGCGCAGCCTGGTAGGATCTGGACACAGCCTGGTGACATCTGGACGCAGCCTGGTGGGATCTGGACGCAGCCTGGTGGGATCTGGACGCAGCCTGGTGAGATCTGGACGCAGCCTGGTAGGATCTGGACGCAGACTAGTGAGATCTGGACGCAGTCTCGTGACATCTGAATGCAGCTCTGGTGACATCTGGACGCAGCTCTGGTGACATCTGGACGCAGCTCTGGTGACATCTGGACGCAGCCTGGTGGGATCTGGACGCAGCCTGGTAGGATCTGGATGCAGGCTAGTGAGATCTGGACACAGTCTGGTGACATCTGAATGCAGCTTGGTGACATCTGGATGCAGCCTGTTGGGATCTGGACGCAGCTTGGTGGGATCTGGACACAGCCTGGTGGGATCTGGACTACAGATGTTACCAGGCTGAGTGCAGATGTTACCAGGGTGCGTACAGATCTCACCAGGCTGCGTACAATTTCTGTACGCAGCCTGGTGAGATCTGTAAGCAGCTTTGGTGAGATTTGTACGCAGGCTGGTGGGATCTGGACGCAGCTCTGGTGAGATCTGATCTGGATGCAGCCTGGTGAGATCTGGACACAGCTCTGGTGAGTTCTGGACGCAGCTCTGGTGAGATCTGGACGCAGCTTTGTGGGATCTGGACACAGCCTGGTGGGATCTGGACACAGCCTGGTGGGATCTGGACACAGCTCTGGTGAGATCTGATCTGGATGCAGCCTGGTGACATCTGGACGCAGCTCTGGTGACATCTGGACGCAGCTCTGGTGAGATCTGGACGCATCCTAGTGACATCTGGACGCAGCTCTGGTGACATCGAGACGCAGCTCTGGTGACATCTGATCTGGAGGCAGCCTGGTGAGATCTGGACGCAGCTCTGGTGACATCTGGACGCAGCCTGGTGGGATCTGGACACAGCTTGGTGGGATCTGGACACAGCTCTGGTGAGATCTGGATGCATCCATGTGACATCTGGACGCAGCTCTGGTGACATCTGTATGCAGCTCTGGTGACATCTGTAAGCAGCTTTGGTGAGATTTGTACGCAGGCTGGTGGGATCTGTACGCAGCTCTGGTGGGATCTGGACGCAGCCTGGTGGGATCTGGACGCAGACTAGTGAGATCTGGATGAACACACCTTGCCAGTGCACCCGTGTTGCAGTGCACCCCAGCGACCAGTAACACACCACTAGGTACTACGGTGTGCTGCTGAATTTGCTGCATGTACAATTTCTGATCCACTGCACTCCATGTATTTGCTTGAACATGAAAATGTGCACTCTTTACGTATGCGAGGTTATGTGTAACACTTTTATTTCTTAAAGGCACCCCAATGCACTTAGTCATTGCATGGTAACTTATTACCATGCATTGTGGTTAGGGATGCACCAACACCGGTATCAGTATCGGTGCCTATACTGGGCATTTTCATACTTGTGAGACCCTCTGCTCCCCTCCTGACACCCTCTGCACCCCTCCTGACACCCTCCTCCTGAGATATCAGGCCGGCACCCTGAAGCAGCACAGAGTATATAGCAACATATATTTGTCCACATTACTATATCATGTATTGCAGAGATTTGTACTCCTCAATAGCCGATGATATTCTGCATTGCTGTATAATGTATTGCTGGGATTTGTAGTGATCTATAGCTGATGGTATGCTGCATTGTTATATAATGTATTGCTGGGATTTGTAGTCCTCTATAGCTGATGGTATTCTGCATTGCTGTATGATGTATTGCTGGGATTTGTAGTGATCTATAGCTGATGGTATGCTGCATTGTTATATAATGTACTGCTGGGATTTGTAGTCCTCTATAGCTGGTGTCATTCTGCATTGCTGTATAATGTATTGCTGGGATTTGTAGTGATCTATAGCTGATGGTATGCTGCATTGTTATATAATGTATTGCTGGGATTTGTAGTCCTCAATAGCTTGTGGTATTTTGCATTGCTGTAGAATACATTGCTGAGACTTGTAGTCCTCCATAACTGATGGTATTATTCTGCACTGCTGTATAATGTATTGCTGGGATTTGTAGTCCCCTGTACCTGATGGTATTATTCTGCATTGCTGTATAATGTATTGCTGGTGGTTTTCTGCATTGTTTTATAATATATTGCTGGGATTTGTAGTTCTCTATAGCTGGTGGTATTATTCTGCATTGCCCTATAATGTTTTGCTGGGATTTCTTGTTCTCTATAGCTGGTGGTATTCTGCATTGCTACATAATGTATTGCTGGGATATGTAGTCGTTTGTAGTTGATGGTATTCTGCATTGCTATATAATGTATTGCTTGGATTTGTAGTCTTCTATAGCTGATGGTATTCTGCATTGCTATATAATGTATTGCTGGGATATGTAGTCCTCTATAGCTGATGGTATTCTGCATTGCTGTATAATGTATTGCTGGGATTTATAGTCCCTCTATAGCTTGAAGTCAGTGGCAGAACAACCAAGGGGTGCAGTGGTTGCAGCACCACTGGTGTTCCACCACTGTCCTAAAATCATTAGTCCGCATTGTTTTAGAAAAACTGTCACATGACACTAAAAAAAGTGTATCAGTAATTAGTATTGTCGAGTACTGGATGAAAATGTCCTCGGTCTGGAAAAATGGTATCGGTGCATCCCTAATTGTGGTGCGACGCGATTCTAAAAAAAAGGGTCATGCACTTTTTTGGTGCCAATGACCTGATACATGGAAACGCACATGCAGTGTGGCATCACGCAGGCTAAGAAGCCCTTGGAAACATTTTTGGGGGGGTTCATTTTTTGACTCCCAAAAATTCAGCAGACGCTCCGTGTGTTAAAACTTAGAGCAAATTTGAAACATTTCTGATCAATAAAATGGTCAAACATGGCGTGCGTTATTCTTTGGTAAATCGGCCCTCTACGCACTTTTCTTTGTGTGGTCTCCTTTCCCCAACACCCTTCAGCAGCCTCGCCACCTCGCCAGCGTCCCGCGGTGGGAGACTGCCAGAGGAAATACACAAAGCCCCGATTCAGTTACTATGTTACACTTTCTAAGTCTTCCCGTCTGCCGGGGATATAATGGCCGCCGCCCCCTCCCCATTACACCCCATGCAAATATCCTGTAAACATTGTGTAAGGCAATCCCCTTTAATTACGCACCGGTGAAGAAACGCAAAGGACTCCACAAAGGGAATAATTGTCCTTTATGGCCACGTCGTTGGGTGTTAATTAGGTAGTCTCTAACGACTTGCTTGATTGTCAGTTTGAAACGTGTTTTGTGACACACGGGAAATGCGGCGGGTCCGTCGCTCTCTGACATTATTTACTTTTAAATTAAACACCTTTCTTGATAAAAAAAAGAAATAAAATGTTTCTTACAAGAGCTGCAGGAAGCAAGGAATGCCGAAAGTCAACAAGGTCAATCAGCTTGGCTCCTAATGGGATGAAATGCAGCAAGGTTCTCACCTGTGCAAATGGTTGGACTGCAGCCTCTGGTCACATGTCTGCTCTCTGTGCAACCTCCCTCTCTCAATGAGGCTCAGCGACTTTATTGGAGTCAGTAATAGCTTTCCCGCATTTGCTCAGACTCAAAATCAGTGGTCCCAAATCACCAGAAGCAATGGTTTTAAAGAGAACCTGTAACCTAAGACCAATAACCGAACCCTGCAAGCAGCGCTGGCTCCGTAACGGAGCGCCTCACTGACACAGCACTGTAGAAGCGTTTCCTGGCCAGGAACCAGAATTGCATTCAAGAGTTGGGGACTGGCAGCTTCCAGAGACAAAGCAGTCGTGCTGACAGGTGACCTTTAACCCTTGCGCTGCCTTGCTGTTTTTTTTGCACACATGCTCTAATCCTCATTTTAGGCTAAAAACCCCTCCAGAATGATATATTTTCTGGAAGCACGGACCGTGTAGAATAAAATGGCGGCTGTTGCAAATTTTTATGTCGTGTGATATTGGCGCAACTCTTTATGAAACCCAAAATTTCAGTAAAAATGACACTTAAGGTAATATAAGTGCTCAAAAACACAATATAATGCCCATTTTGTTCATAAAATATAAAAGCTGAGGTTGTGCCAAGTAAATAGATACCTAACGTGCCAAACTTAAAAATTGCACACGCCCATGAAACAGCTGCAAAATATGATACCCCAAATTGTCCATAGGTGACACTTTAAAAGCCTGTACAGGTCATCCGTTTAGAGTTCACCGTGACTATAGGCCCCAGAAGTATTGCTCTCACTCTGGCAGATGTGGTGATACCTAACGTGTGTAGCACAATCGTCATTTTGTATGTAGGTGCACCCAACACCTGTTTACATTACTATGTGTGGGTTCGCGGGGGGCAGCGGACTTTAAAAATGTTTTTGTATTTTTACATTTATTTTACTTTCTTTTTTCAATTTTTAACTTTACTTTATTGCTGTCACATGTTATAGCATATTAGGTGGTGACAGGTTCTCTTTAAGGTGACATTAGAGGTCTTTTAGACCCCTAGTGTCACCTTCCCACTTCAAAGAAGCTATTCACGTATATCTCCTCATACATCACTTGCCCCTCCCTTTTAGATTGTAAGCCCTGAGGGGCAGGACCCCCTTACCATCTAGTCTTGAATTGTAATGTCTTCCTTATATTGTAAAGCGCTGCGCAAACTGTTGGCGCTATATAAATCCTGTATAATAGTAATATAATAATAATTCAAGCTCAGATTATGCTGACAGCTGAGGAACACAGCTCCACACAGAGGGGAGGAGATTAGCAAACGGATGTTATCCCATCTTTCTCCCCTCTACCCCCTGACACTCATGATGCTTGTCCTGAGGCCACAGGATGGGCAGCGGACCCCAGGAAGCATGGCGAGGGTGTCAGGCGGGGACGGGGCACTCTCTCTATCGGCCCCTAGAAGCGATCTGGCAGCAGCTCAGCCGCCAAAATTGCTTCCTGTGTACAGCTGACCATCGGCTTTACACAGCTAAACAGAGTCCCGGCAGCTATGGCCACTTGGAGTCTGTTTAGAGGGGCCCACTGCCAGCAAAGTACGGCATATGGCGTTGGCAGCAAAAGGGTTATGGGCTCATTCTTATTACAGATGCTTGCAATGGCCCAGATGTGACACTGATGATGTCGTGGCCAGCGCGATGATGTCACTGTACCAAAGTGAAGGGGCAGCACTAGTGGTGAGGCATTTGATAACTTTGTATCATAGTCTGGCTGTTGACTAGCAGGGAATTTCTTACCATTAAATACAGTTATGTATTTAGACACAGAGAGGGGAAAGGGCAGTACTGGGGGCCAATCAGGTATCCTGCATTCACACGTGCTGACAAGGAACATGCTGATTGGAGGAGATGGTGGAGAGGATTCAGAATCATCCACCATGAGTTCATTGCTGCTCCTTCATTATCCAGTCACAGGCTGGGGCAGGGTAGTACCAACAATGCATTCCTTAATTGTAACAGAGAAAGTGGTTTCATCCTCTGGCAGGACTGTATAAATCTCAGAACTGGATGAACAAATATACAAATCATTTGTTAGGTATAAAATCTCATCAGCAGACAGATTTCATCTGTTTATCTAGCTGTCTGTCTGGAGTTCAGCTTTAGTTAAAAATTACATTAATAGTCCCTGAGGGATGGATAGCGAAAGACAACTAAGGCCCCGTTCACATTGAGCGATTTATCGCGCGGTAATTCCCGCGATATCGCGGCTATTTACCGCGCGATATCGCTCTTCAATGCATCTCAATGGGGCAAAGGGTCCTGCTGTCGCAACTTTTGCCCCATTGCAAAGCATTGAAGAGCGATATCGCAAGGTAAATAGCCGCGATATCACGGGAATTACCGCGCGATAAATCGATCAATGTGAACGGGGCCTTAGGGAGGTCAAAGTCACATGCTCCTCTATACCTGGAAGTCTCAGGTGTTCCATTGACTCTGGTCAATAACCTAGGCTGTGAGTAAGTGAAGGGTAATAGCGGCTGGGCTCTAAAATGAACCTGTTACTTTTTCCTAAATGGGCAAAGTATATGTTTCGTCTAGATTAAAGGAGAACTATGGGGTCAGGGCTTTTCCCCATAGTTCTCCTTAGGGTAACGGGAGGACACAAACAAGGTTGCAACAACTAATCAATTAAATCGATTATAATCGATAATGGGAATCATTGTCAACGATTCTCATTATCAATTAGCTGGTGATTGCTCGATTAGTTGAATCCGCAGCTGCCACTCTGCTCCTCTGTTCCCCTCCCTGCTGGTGCTGGCTGCAGCAGTGTGTGTCCCTTTCAATCTCCACTGCTCTCCCCACCTGTATCGGCAAAGGCAGCGGGCACACAGACCACTGCAGCCGGCACCAGCGGGGAGGACTGACTGCTTTGACTCTGCATTTCCCCCTGCTGGTGCCCCTGTTTCTCCGCTGTGCCCCCTGTGCCCCGTCTTTTGCTGGCTCCGGAACTCTCTTCAGTAGCTGGGAGCAATATCTAGCCTGCTCTTGGCTATTTTAAATTGCAATAGCCAATAGTAGGCTGCCTATTGCCTGCTGTCAGTCAGCAGAGAAGGACCTGAAAAAGAACTTTCTACTTCAGTTCCCTCCTCTGCGGATTAACAGCAGGTAGTGGGTGGGGCAAAAGCCAGCCTGCAATTGGCTATTGCAAAAAAAAAATCCAATAGCAGGCTAGATATTGCTCCCAGCCACTGCTTGCTGTGTCGACATTCAGCTGCCTCAGCCGGCAGCTGTCATTCCCCAATGAAGTGGAAAGGTGACACTAGGGGTCTAAACCCAATGAGCGATCATGGCTAACTCTAAATTGATGAAATGGCTTTTATAATATACATATATATAGTGGCAAGCATCATTTTTGTTTTCGGCCGGAAAATTCTGCTGCAGGATGTGTGTTGTGGTGCCATTAATTTCAATGGCATCCCAAACGCGCCTCCTAGCCACAGTGTAGTCACCTGCACTAGAACGGGCTGTACTGCAATGCCCTGCGTTCCATTGCAGTGAGAGTGCAAAAAATGTGCATACCGTTTTATTCTGAAGTAAACTTTATGTTTGTAACACTCCATTTGTGTATTTTATTTTAAATAAAAGATTTTTTATCCGATTAGTCGAAAAAATAATCAGCCAACTAATCGATTATGAAAATAATTGTTAGTTGCAGCCTTAGTTAACATTAGTGCATGGGTTCAATTCAAGCAAATGATGCTGACATGGAGCGCACCAAGGACCTGTATTGCTGTGTGCACCCAGCAGCATACTAATACTACAACAGGTACTCCTGTCTAGCAACATTTATTAGACCCTGATCGGCTTGAGCTGCCTGGTGATAGCATGAAAACCTGCAGGATGGGGCGCCTTTACTTTTCAATAATGGTGGGGTATTGTATGATCCTAAAGATAAGCACTGAACCCTTTTAAACGCAAACGTGATACCCAATTTAACCTCCGACCTCTTTTCCGCATGAAGGCGCCCATGTCGCCAGGTTGCGTTATCACCAGTGAACTTGCACTTTCCCTGATGTGAAAAACGCTTCCTCCATTCTCTGCCTCATCCCAGTGACAAGTGTGAACAAGGACATGGAGTTGAACTTTGAACGGCTGGGAGAGTGGCCTGGGTTAGAAGTTCACCGCGTTATGAATTAATAACAATGCTGATTTCTTCAGATCAGTAGCCTGGAAGCCCGGGGTATAGATCATTGAAATGAAGACTTTTTGAAGTGTTACAATAAAGATTCACTTCAACATTAAAGTCAAACTCCAGCCAAAACTAATGTTTAAGGTTCTGAATCCTCTATAAAGATCTTTAGTTATCACCATGGGGATCACCAGCAGGAGGAAGTAGGTCCTGATTCCTCTATTTAGATCTTTAGTTATCACTAGAGGGATCTCCAGCAGGAGGAAGGGGGTCCTGATTCCTCTATATAGATCTTTAGTTATCACTAGAGGGATCATCAGCAGGAGGGAGGAGGTCCTGATTCCTCTATATAGATCTGTATTATCACTAGAGGGATCCCCAGCAGGAGGAAGGAGGTCCTGATTCCTCTATATAGATCTTTAGTTATCACTAGAGGGATCACCAGCAGGAGGAAGGAGGTCCTGATTCCTCTATATAGATCTTTACTTATCACTAGAGGGGTCCCCAGCAGGAGGAAGGAGGTCCTGATTCCTCTATATAGATCTTTAGGTATTGCTAGAGGGATCTCCAGCAGGAGGAAGGAGGTTCTGATTCCTCTATATAGATCTTTATTATCACTAGAGGGGTCCCCAGCAGGAGGAAGGAGGTCCTAATTCCTCTATATAGATCTTTAGTTATCACTAGAGGGATCTCCAGCAGGAGGAAGGAGGTCCTGATTCCTCTATATAGATCTTGAGTTATCACTAGAGGGATCTCCAGCAGGAGGAAGGAGGTCCTGAATCCACTATATAGTTCTTGAGTTATCACTAGAGGGATCTCCAGCAGGAGGAAGGAGGTCCTGATTCCTCTATATAGATCTTTAGGTATCACTAGAGGGATCTCCAGCAGGAGGAAGGAGGTCCTGATTCCTCTATATAGATCTTTAGTTATCACTAGAGGGATCCCCAGCAGGAGGAAGGAGGTTCTGATTCCTCTATATAGATCTTTAGTTATCACTAGAGGGATCCCCAGCAGGAGGAAGGAGGTCCTGATTCTCTTATATACTGTAGATCTTTATTATCAAGATAACTTTTAAGATCAAGAACACGGGGACATGACCTCAAATTAGCAAGAGGAAAGTTCATTGACTCCCAACATCATTCAACTCACTTCTTACAAACGTAGGCAGTCAGGGATTTGACTCACTGCAGTGTATCATCACACCAACCTGGGGTCACAGGAGAGTGCTGCTCTCTGCAGCATCCAGATGAAGAAGAGGAGGAAGAGTATCATGACCTTACGTATCACCAGTGTGAGGTGCTACATGGGGAAGGGGTTATAAAAACAAGAGTCCAGCTATAATACTACAGATGGCAAGGAGCAAAGTGGGCCCTTGAAGCAGGAGCCCCCTCAGCTGTGGAGTCCATAGGCATGTGCCTAGGGTGCCTGGTGACAACACCTGCTGTGATTTAAAATGTCTGCCTTTGGCTGTTATAAATTTCGGGAAGTGTCGATGTGCAATCCAACCTGTCTGTTAAAGGAAATGAGGGGGGGGTGCATTAAGTAATTAACATACTTTGCTTTGTGTGGCAGAACGCTGGTAGGACAAACAAGAAAAAGATAGAAAGGCAAGGTGTAATTAGCCACGAAAAGAACAGAAGCTCTCACTGTGGAGCTGTTGGGAGGGTGTAATTTAAAACGGTAATTGAAATATTATAAACGATCATCACGGCAGACCGCACTGGCCCAGCACTTCCAGGTCTAGCACTCTCGATAGACTCGGCTACCTTGCTTAGTTGCGTAAGATATTGCCACCTTCTGAAGGCAGTAATCCAAGCTTATGCACACATCTTTCACTATATATATATATATATATCCATACACACTGAGTGGCCAGATTATTATGACCACCCCATCAGTACTTCGTTGGGCCATGAGATGATGAAAGCTGACGCGAGGAATCTGACACTGCACTGTTGCCCTTCTGTTGTCTTGTACCAGTCTTGCCACTCTCCGTTCTGCCCTAACATTGACTAGTCGCTGACGGCCACAATTCGCACGTTCAGACCCAGATTTTCGGCTGACAGTCCGGTCTTTAAACACTTTAACAACAGCTGCTCTTGAACATTTAACGAATTCTGCTGTTTTGCTGATACTCGCTCCATGGCTCCGAGCGCCAACAATCATTCTACGTGCAAAGGCTGTTAAATCGCGTTGTTTCCCCGTATCTTCAGAAACAAATCACTTCTACTGTCGTGGTAAACAACCTGCTTCCCTATTTATAATGGTCTGGCCCTCTAGCAACTTCAGCGCAAAATTATAGCTAATTAGCCTACAAACGTCAGGTGGTCATAATAATCTGGCCACTCAGTGTATGCCAGAGTATATAAAAACTGATTGGTGTATTCCCATCACATATCATGCCAGAGTCAGCCGGAATGATGAGGGTGCTGCAGCAACTAACGAACGGCTTAATCCTTGTGAACAGTCCATATTTATTATATCAGGTTGGGAATTTTTCAGAGCCGCGCAGAACTCCTTCATCAAGGCATTTTGTGAGGATAGGTTATGTGGTGATAACACATGTGATGATAGGTCACATGATGATAGGACACACATGCCTTGATGAAGCAGTCCTGCACGGCTCTGAAATGTTGAACTGCAGGAACAAGTCATGTCCAGGGCCAATGGAAAAATTTTATTTGATCAAAGAGCCACCCCTAAGTTCTAATAGTTGCCTTGATGTGACTTTTCACAGCAAACCTCTCATGCTGGATTATATTACATCAGATGCAATGGAAGAAAAGACATTGCTGGGTAAAAACCTGGGACAGAGGGCACCAGGCGCCCAGATAATTACAGTCCGTACTCAACTTTGTACATAGGAAGCAAATGGCCCCGAGCTCCTTCACATTTATCTCCACCATTAGGTCCTTCACATTTATCTCCACTCTTAGCTCCTTCATATTTATCTCCAACTTTAGCTCCTTCACATTTATCTCCGCCCTTAGCTCCTTCACATTTATCTCCACCCTTAGCTCCTTCACATTTATCTCCACCCTTTGCTCCTTCACATTTATCTCCACCCTTAGCTCCTTCACATTTATCTTCAACCTTAGCTCCTTCACATTTATCTCCACCCTTAGATCCTTCACATTTATCTCTGTCCTTAGATCCTTCACATTTATCTCCACCCTTAGCTCCTTCACATGTATCTCCAACTTTAGCTCCTACACATTTATCTCTGCCCTTAGCTCCTTCACATTTATCTTCGCCCTTAGCTCCTTCACATTTATCTCCACTCTTAGCTCCTTCACACTTATCTCCACCCTTAGCTCCTTCACATTTATCTCCACCCTTAGCTCCTTCATATTTATCTCCAACTTTAGTTCCTTCACATTTATCTCCGCCCTTAGATCCTTCACATTTATCTCCACCCTTAGCTCCTTCACATTTGTCTTCGCCCTTAGCTCCTTCACATTTATCTCCACCCTTAGCTCCTTAACATTTATCACTGCGCTTAGCTCCTTTACATTTATCTCCACTCTTAGCTCCTTCACATTTATCATCACCCTTGGCTCCTTCACATTTATCTCTGCCCTTAGCTCCTCCATGTTTATCTCCGCCTTTAGCGCCTTCACAATTTTTATCTAAACTCTAAACAAAGTCAAACATTTGACATATTGCAGCTAACCAAACTTTTAGATGTGGTGGCTGCATTAGTTTTCCTTTTTTTTCCCCCCTTTATTTTCACCTGGTAATGCAGCCAGTAACACACATCCTGTCTTAAGGCGGCTCCACTCAATGGAAGAGCTATGGAGCCACCCATGGACAGCAACATTGCCCCCCTGTGGACAGAGTAGTGTTGGATGCTGCAGCAGATTCACATGGACATCACATGACTAACAAATTAATTCTGACTTCCAGATAACACTTACCGAAACAATTTTCTTTTCTTTTGGGATAAAGATTTTACAGAAAAGTACAAAAACTGAGCGTTGTAAGACCCCCCTCCCATCAGAATTAAATGTTAAAAGGTTTGTCTCGTCCCTCTATCTGGACAGCTTGGCCTGGTAAAAGACGTTGTAAAATAACTGGCTGGATCACTAGGTGAAAATAAAGGGGGGAGGGGGAGCATAAAAAAATGAATGCAGCCACCACATCTAATAATGGATAAACTGCAGAATATGAAATGTTTGCTATTGAGTTTCGATATACTTTAAATTTAAACGACCTGGAATCGAAAATGTTCGAGGTTAAAGGTTGTTATTATGAGAGGGATAAGCTGGGAAATTGTAAGGCATTCTTTGCTTTAAGAGTGGACGGGCTATAAAATAGGATGAGGGTCTTAAAAGTGCCGCTTCTAACAATTTCCTCTTTTATGATCGGACTACAAATGTGGTTTAAGCCGCATGGCAGATATTCCTG
The DNA here is from genome assembly GCF_000935625.1 of Nanorana parkeri. Classification (NCBI taxonomy): domain Eukaryota; kingdom Metazoa; phylum Chordata; class Amphibia; order Anura; family Dicroglossidae; genus Nanorana; species Nanorana parkeri. Next base: position 288,735 of record NW_017306724.1, read on the forward strand.
TTATTCAAGTCTGATGTTATTTGGAGGAGAGACAGACATTAATGGGATATTCACTCACATATTACTTTCCTCCAGACGTACAAACTGAGGATTTACTTATAGAAAGATCCTAATCTCTCCCGCGTCTCATCTCCGGACCTCAGCGATATTCATTTACATTGTGCGTTACGCACACAGATCCACCTTTGTCTTCTGGCTGAATTATCAGCTTGGCAGTTACCTTTCCACGTGCTGTTACTATATCTTTTACCTGTTGATACCATAACTGGCGTTGCTCTGGATTTTCAAGATTCTCTATAGATTTTGTTCCTTAAAAGATGTTTTTTTTTTTTTTTTAACAATGTAACCATATCTGAAATACATTGAATAACATAATGAATTGTCGGACCAAATGAATTTTAGAGCTGTTAATAATGAATATACCAATGTATCCTCTGCAGGGTTTTGATTTTTTAAGATTGTTTTGAATCATGTATGTAATTATACAAGTATACAATAGTAATACATTTTGAGTATTCTTTAACATATCTCTCTTGGACGGTCATTTACACCCCTCCAGAAACCCTTATAACCTCCTATGTTTTGTTAAATTATGCCATTAGGGGGAGAGGTGTAAAACTAGGTACACACAGGGAGACTACCCATAATTTAGTTAATTTTACTCTGTCACTAAAATTACTGTAGGGAAAGATGTTTTTAATCAATAGCGGTTAATTCTGGACATTCGATCCAGGATAACTTTGTAAAAGAAATAAAGGTTTTCTTCTAATTTTTCTACATTTATTGTTGTAATACCTGTAGTATTTGTTTTTTTTTAAATCCTATATCAGTTTTTTAAAGTGACCCAATCACTAAAAGAGTTTCCGGTAATGGGGTATTTTCTCCTCTTTAAATGCTTTTATTGCTCTGGTGGTTCATTTTGGTAAATTGATTCAAAATAACTTTACGAAAGAAATACATTTTTTTCATTTTTTTATATCTTCTGTACATGTATTGTTGTTTCTGCTTGTGATAACCGAAGCTTTTTTGAAAGAGTCCCATATTAGATTTTTAAAGTGACCTTGGCACTAAAACCTACACAATAGCTTCCGGCAATGGGGCATTTTCTCTTTCTTAAGGTGCCCATACACTGCACGATTATCGTACGATAATCGTATGCGATCGGTTTTTCGTACGAGAATCGAGCAGTGTGAACGGAGACGTGCGACCGTTTCTACTGTACGGTCGCACGTCTTCTGTCGAACCAGCATGTTCGAAAACCAGCCGGGAATCGTACGATTCTCGGCTGGTTAGAACCGTGCTCGGAAAACAAATGCCGAACGGGCCGGTGTGCGCACGCGCACACTGCCCGTTCAGCATTGCGGTCATCGGAAGCCCGCCCCTCAGGGGGGCGGGCTTGCGATGATCGAGAGTGCGATCTGCCTGTCCAAGATAGGCAGATCGTACGTTTTTTTAATCCCTGTACAACCATCGCAAGACTAAAGTCTTGCGATGGTTGTAGAGTGTATGGCCACCTTTAGATGTTTTTAATCTATGGCGGTTACTTTTGGCCATTTTATTCAGAATAATTTCATAAAAGAGATAAAGTTTTATTTATATATATTATTTATATGTATATCTTTTCTACATTTATTGTTGTAATACTGTACCTGAAGCTTTTTATTTTTTTAAGGGCTATATGCCCGCCCCCTCCCCCGTCCGTTCCGCCAGTCAGCGCTGGAGGATCGGAGCGGGGGGGGAATCCCTGCAGGGAGCCGTGAGTGACAGGCATGGATCTCTGCGGGGATAGATTGAGAAGTGAGCGAGCGACGGTATGTGTTCGCTCACTTCCCGACCTATTGAGCCGACCTGTGACAGTCGCATTGTCACAGGTCGGCTAGAACTATGTGGCTGAGTGAAAATCACTCACCTCATAGTTCTCCTTTAAAGAGTAATATATATGTGTTACTTTTTGGGGGACCAGCAAGGCATTCTTTTGGCGACATAGCTTTGCAAATATTATTTTATTTGTTTATGCAAACCATAGACAAAATATTTTACAACGTTAAACAAACTCACTTTTATTCTATTTGACTGGAGACAGTCTAAAAAAAATTATTGTAACTGTACATAATAAATTCTATTCCATAATTTGTCCTGTTTAAAATTACACCAATATTATGATTCTCGTGCAAAATATTGCAATGTTATTTACAAATAAAAATAATTTTATTAGCTTTCATTTGTGTTAAGTAACACCAAGATAATGGAAAAAAAAAAATGAATATTAATGGATAAAAAATAGAAATTAAAAAAAATCAGCAGAGAAATAATAGCTATGGGGTAAAGGGGGAAAAGGAGTTAATTCGGCTGATTAGGGTATTAAGGGTTAATAAGGGGTTAAATAGGGACAAAGGCTGAATAAGATAATAAGCGTTATTAAGGAGATACATAGAAACACATTTTTAGTGTAAACAAAAGTCAACTTTTTTTTTTTTTTTACTTGTCAGGTTGCTTTAAAGGAGAACTATGGGGTTAGGGCTTTTCCCCATAGTTCTCCTTAAGGTAACGGGAGGACACAAACTAGCGTCCTCCCGTCACCCTAGGCTCAGCTTGCGGTATACTGAGACGCCGCAGCTGAAGCGGTTCCACTGACATGTGCAGATTGAAGCTCTTTCCTTCGATTTGCAAATTAATAAAACTGGGTAAACACAATAATCGTTCCGATGCGGGCAATCACACTGCAGCCTGAGGGACACATATTAGGGATATGTTAGGCAGCCAGTGAACATTTTGTCCCTGAAGTTGATGTGCTGGAAGCAGATATAATGGACAAGTGTAAGGATTTGAGGGGCTTTGACAAGGGTCAAATTGTGATGACTAGATGACTGGGTCAGAGCAACTCCAAAACTGCATGGGAGGCCAAGGCTCATTGATACATGTGGGGAGTGAAGGCTGGTCCGTGTAGTCCAATCCAATAGAAGAGCTTCTGGAGCTCAAATTGCTGAAAAAGTTCACGATGGTTGCAATAGAAAGGTGTCTGAACACACAGAGCATCACAGTTTGTTACATATGGGGTTGCAGACGGGTCAGGGTGCCCATGCTGACCTGTGTCCACCTGCAAAAGCCCCTACAACAGGCATGTGAGCATCAGAACAGGAAATGGAAGAAGGTGGCCTGCTCTGATGAATCACGCTTTCTTCATGTGGATGGCCGGGTGCATGTGCATTGCTTATCTGGGGAAGAGATGACACCAGGACGCACTATGGGAAGGAGGAGGCGGAGGCAGTGTGATGTTTGGGCAATGTCCTTCTGGGAAACCTCGGGTCCTGCCATTCATGTGGATGTTACTTTTACACGTACCACCGACCTAAACATTGTTACTGACCACGTACACCCCTTCATGGAGGCGGTATTCCCTGATGGCAATGGCCTCTCTCAGCATGATAATGCGCCCTGCCACACTGCAAACATGGTTCAAGAATGGTTTGAGGAACACAGCAAGGAGTCGGAGGTGATGACTTGGCCTCCAAATTCTCCAGATCTCAGTCCAATCCATCATCTGTGGGATGTGCTGGAAAAACAAGTCCGATCCATGGAGGCCGATCACCTCACAACTTCCAGGACTTATAGAACCTGCTACTGATTGCTTGGTTTGGCAGAGCCCGGTTAGGCAGAGCAGGGCAGCAGACCTGATTTTCATTCTGCTGCAGCTCTCTCCCTAGTCTGTAAGTGGACAATGAAAGAGAAGCAACACAGTGATGAGCTCATCTCTCTGTCACTCTGCTCTCTACACCTATCAGGAACCTTCTTGTTAGCACATGAGCGCAACTGTTTTGCTCCTTGTGCTGCTTCTCCCTCTCCCGCTCCCAAGTTCTGCTGTACAGGTACTGCAAGAGGCTCCAGATGACATCATGGCTGTGCAGCCAATCACAATGATCACATCACCCGGAGCCCCTCCTACCGGCCTCTGGTGTCACTGCCCATTTCAAGGGCCGGCGGCAAGCGGTTAGTAATGTAGTAATGAATACAGAGCGGCATGACTTTGTGTCTTACCTGCCTGGAGTTCAGCTTTTAAAGGGCACAATTGAATGTATAGGAGTCAGGGGTGGGGAGACAGAAACAGTTACAGTGACCGATGTATCTCTCAGGGGTGCAAATTCCTCGGAATCCTCATAGAATTCAGTACAAAGTCTGTGAAATCCTATCTGTGGGAATGGGGAAGAGGAGGCTCACCCCAGACGCACACACGCACACAGGGGGGAGGTCACGCCTGAAAACAGATATTAATTTATTATGTTACCATTGTCGCTGAGCAGGAAGTCTGCGGCGGGTCCGGCCCGACGGGATATTTTTATCTGCCGCTGAAATGAAAAGCAAAAAGTATTTTCCGGGCGGTTGGCTTTGTGGAAATAATTCACAGACAGCGGCGAGGGGGGGAATCTGAGAGTCACAGACGGGCGATGGCTTTTCATCATCACTCAGGATTACTGAGAAAGCTGACACGGTGACAACACGGACCGTGACGCACCCACCAGAACCAACCTCATCAGCTGCTTGTCTCCAGGGACCAATCACCCCACAGAAGCATGCGGATGGCAATCCCACCTCAATGGCGGCCATTGTGCTTATTCCGGGAGAAGCCGCTCATGAGACAAACAGGGGGACTTCCATCCCCTGACTTCTCCCCGACTTCCCTGATCTCCATGCTTGTCTCTGGTCAATGACCTGGAGCATTGAGAACAGCCAGACAACTGGTATTGTCAGCCATGCCAGCCCGTATCCCTCCCATGAGTCCATCACATATGTACAGAAGACTGGGACTGAGGAGAAATCACCATGATATGTACATAGAGAGAGAGAGAGAGAGAGAGAGAGAGAGAGATCTATCATTATCTATCTATCTATCTATCTATCTATCTATCTATCTATCTATCTATCTATCAATCAATCATTATCTATCTATCTATCATTATCTATCTATCTATCTATCTATCTATCTATCATTATCTATCTATCTATCAATCATTATCTATCTATCTATCTATCTATCTATCTATCTATCAATCATTATCTATCTATCAATCATTATCTATCAATCTATCTATCTATCTACATCTCTCTCTATATCTATCTATCTATCTATCTATCTATCTATCTATCTATATATCTATCAATCAATCATTATCTATCTATCTATCTATCAATCATTATCTATCTATCTATCTATCAATCATTATCTATCTATCTATCTATCTATCTATCTATCTATCTATCTATCTATCTATCTCTATCTATCTATCTATCTCCACCTACCACTTTAAGGCTTATCACTGTAGCCCCCCTGGCACACATAGGCCCCCTCCCCGGGCAGGAAGTTTTGCTGGGACCCCCCGGCGGGGGGAGAGGAAGCTCCTGCACACCTGATATAAAGGGCGGCCAGTCTAGACACCTTTCACCGCGGGGATTAGACGCTAACTGGTATTTTAGGGCTTAGGAGGAAGAAAATGCTTCTGGCCGTGCGGCTGAATAGTCTGAAACAATGAAAATGTATTTCCTGACATGGAGCAAAGCACACCTGTTACCTGGGAGGGGGAGCTCCGAGGACTGACACACACACACACGGGGGTTAAAGGGCCAGAAAGCCAGCAGCACACCTGACACTCATTTACCAGACAGAGAAGGGAGGATGAGGATAACAGGCAGTAATGTCGTCATTCCGTCCACCCCGGGTCCTTTATAAGATCGCATCATCACTGAGCCAATTTTTACTTCGGGGCGCAGGGAAGGGGGGGGGAGGGTTATTGTTTCCCTTGATTTCTAAATGCCGCAATTAGTAATTTTTCTTTAAGAGGATGAGCCGCATATCATTACACGTTTGTGAAATTCACTAATTTTTGCAAATGTCTGCCACATGTAAATCAGGACGAGTCGGGTCTGCCGGAGGATTCACGGACTCTTCTGATCCGATTCAGTTACTAATTATAATAAGCGGTCCCAGGCAACATTTATACTAAGCACTGACCAAATCTGCCACCATTGATAAGCCACATCTTCAAAATGTAAATTCAGACAAAATTTGTATTTATTCATTTTGTTATCCATTTATTTATTTATCTATTTATTTAAGTTTGTATTTATTATTTATTTTATTTCCTCAAAACCTTTTTGAATTATTCAAACATTTAAAATGTAAATTCAGCCCAAACATTTATGTATTCATTTATTTATCTTATTTATGTTTTTATTTATTCATGATTTAATTTATTTAATGAATTGGTTTTATCTATTTGTTTATATTTTATTTATTAAGTATTTTATTTATTTATTGTAATTATGTATTTATTTATGTTGGAGAATTGTCTGCAGCAACTTGTGTGCATTTTAATTTATAAAATGTGGTACTATAATAGGTATTTTTTGCCCAGGTCCACCATACAGGAGGGATGCCGGTCACAACCACTACACCAGATCTTCAATTGGTTTTCCTGCTGACTGTATGGTCTGACCTTGCCCCTCTTGTGGTCGCCTCCCCTCCAGAGCGGGCAACAGTGGATGCCGGGCTTCAGTGTCCCTATACTGCAAGGCATAAGCAACTTTTTATGTGAGCGCATTTCTCTTGAGGAAATCTTAAAGGAGAACTATGGGGTCAGCGCTTTTCCCCATAGTTCTCATAAGGGTAACGGGAGGACACAAACTAGCATCCTCACGTCAGCCTAAGCTCATCCGGCAATTCTGTCTGAATCCGCCCAGCTGCGTGAGTGACAGCTGGCTCTGCCTATCTAGAGGCAGAGCCAGCTGTACCCGCCCCCTCCCCCGTCCGTTCCGCCAGTCAGCGCTGGAGGATCGGAGCGGGGAGCAGGGAATCCAGCCCCTCCCCTGTCACTGCAGAGAGCTCTGACAGGATCGAGAAGTGAGCGAACGCCGTTATGTGTTCGCTCACCTCCCGATCTACTGAGCCGACCGGTAAAAGTTTCATTGTCACAGGTCGGCTAGAACTATGAGGTGAGTGAAAATCGCTCACCTCATAGTTCTCCTTTAAGTAGCGAAATGCGTCAAAATAATCCATCAGCCTGCATTACATGACGCCTTGAATCAATTTGCAATCTACTTGGAGGAGGATCCTTTTTATATCATCATTCTCCCCAGCAAGTTCACCATCTCAGTCGTATATCTTGTAATGTTGGTCTATAAGGGACATTTCACGTGCCATGAAGGACTTTTCCTTCAAAAACCGAATTGATTTAATTTTATACGGAATAGAATTTTGTCGTTTTTGGCATTTTTTTCTGTTTCCTTGTTCATGGGCTACTGCAAGAAAAAAAACATTTTTGTGGAGGTTGGATGATGTTTGTTCTAATTTGGGGGTGAGGTCCCTATAACTATGAATATAATTGACACGAGGTGCTGGAGACAATTCATTGTGGACTTTCTTCTACAGTTTATGAGGGAGTGAAAGGATGAGCTCCTACTACTGTGTGCACTTGTTGACTGCAGACCTGCATTGACACGGATTAGAGATACAAACAAAAAAGCAAGAAGACAAAATCCACCATAGAAACATAAACAATAACATGTTGCGACCCTTAACTCCTATATAGACTCAATAAGAAGCCACAGAGTCTCCACCGCCCCCAGGGTATTCAACAATTTTGCTTTTAAGTACCACTTTGTAAACTGAAAGGGTCTCACCAGTTGCAGAATTTCTTTATCGGTGAAGAATTTGATTATAAAATATTGCCATCTGCGGAAAAATGTTTTGGTAACATTTTGAAATCTCTTACTACATCCTGAACCATAGGAGGGGTAGGAGCAGGAGGAGTCAAACATGTAACCAGTCCATACCTTTAGAAGAAGTTCATCCTACAAAATTAAAAAAACAGTTTACATTCATTAAAAAAATGACATGCATAAAACAGTCTATTATATAAACAGAGAATGTTCTGTTCTATAATATAATGTGTTTCTAGTATCATCTGTTTATTTCATATTCACATGAGTTGGCTGCTGGTGTAGATAAAATCTAATACAATCCAACAGCGTGATATATTAATAGTATGTAATCTATGCAAACCACTTAGATCCCAGTGGGCCAAATCATATGTGATCAGCCTCAACATATGCGGACTGAAAGTAGTTAATGAACCACAATAACCACAAAAATAAAACTAAGAATTTAGTTTTACTGATTCACTTCTGCAGGTAGAGTTGTCTCTGGTCGCCGAGCCATTTAACCAGTTTGTGCCGTATATTTTATGAGAGGACAAAATGCAAGGCTGTATGGGTATGTCACACCATAAATGAAGTCATGGCCAAATATGGGAAATCGCCATCAATGGTGAGGCACACCCACAGTTTAATTGAACCGGTAAGGGGTGGTAAGGACCTCTTTATTGGCTTATTGGTGAGCAGAATTTTAGGTGCAGTTTGCTCATTTGCTTAGCGGCGGATAGCTCAAGCCAGCGTGTGCTCTCACACAGAATGCAGCGGCTCAGATCTTCTGTAGAATTGCCACCTGTCTGGGGTTCACCCTGACAGTCCGGATTTTGAGTCCTGTATGTGCTGTGACCTGAAACCCAGACACAAGATATCACTTTGTAAGTCGACCAGGGGCAACCACGGGGTCCTGGTGTTCCAACTTGAATGCATGGAGGAGGCACGGGACATGGGAGGGTGCTGGCACTAGGGGAGCAAAGAGGTGTCTGAAACAGGGTGGAGATAAGTCTTGAGGTGCATAGGGGTTCTGCTTCAGGCAGATGTGTTGCTTGCTATCTCTCCTCGCTCATTCTCCTGTCCCTCTCCTGGCCTCTCTTCTGGCTGTCTCTCCTCTCTCTCTCTCCTGGCTGTCTCTCCTATCTCTCTCCTGGCTGTCTCTCCTATCTCTCTCCTGGCTGTCTCTCCTCTCTTCCGTCTGTTTCTTCCCTCTCTCTCCTGGCTGTCTCTCCTATCTCTCTCCTGGCTGTCTCTCCTCTCTTCCGTCTGTTTCTTCCCTCTCTCTCCTGGCTGTCTCTCCTCACTCTATACTTGCACTCTCTCCTGGCTGTCTCTCCTCGCTCACCCTCCTGTCTCCCCTCGCTCTCTCTTCTGGCTGTCTCTCAGGTTTCGCTTGAAGAAAATTTGGCAACCCTAATCTCCAGTGCTCCGACATTCCTGCAATAGAGACCGGTCACTGCTACTCCTCCCACAGCTCTGCTCTTTGCAATAGCAATGTACAGCCAGTGATAATGTCACCACTACTTTTACAAGGTAAAAACTACACTTACAAAGGCATTAGGTGCACACAGAGTGGATTTATATCCTTTGTGACTATTGAGGAATAGAAATATAAATAAAGTTTTTGCAGTAAGGAGTTCTAAAGGTTCCATTGTGAGTGAGATTACTCACCCCATGATGTGCCATCATGATGGCAAGATGGCTGAGCAGAATTAAATATAAACAGTGTGTGTGTGTGTGTGTGTGTGTATATATATATATATACGTCAACTGGGTTTTTCATATTTTCTGTGGTTTGCACAGTTTGACCCACTAGAGACATCAATCATAGCGCAATGTCACAGTGACACCTGGTGGACAGAATGGAATTTGCAATCATTCAGCTCGGTGTAATTAGACTGTCCTGCCTATTGCCTGTGGTTTGTGTGTGTGTGTGTGTGTGTGTGTGTGTGTGTGTGTGTGTGTGTGTGTGTGTGTGTGTGTCAGCAGCACCTGCACAAATTGAGCTCAATCAGAGCAAGATGTAAATAGAGTCAATTAAAATGAAAGTTGTTTCCACAGACATAGCAGGGGATGCCGTAAAACAGCTTATTAGAGAGCCGTTCACGCTGCGAGCACCTCAGGACATCCACAACTGTCTAGTAATTAAAGAAAAAGTGTTATTTGCATCTACCGAGGCAGCATAACGTAACACCGTAGGGAAACTGCAACTCTGGCTATAAATAAAAGTTATAACATTTTATGGGGTCTCGTTGTCAGGAGCACGTGGATGGGTTTGATTCTATGGAGCTCCCTCGGCAGAATTGTTCTTTGTGTTTGATACATGGTAAAAGATAACAGCTCCAGATCCCTGTGGTGTGTGAAATGCGGCGTTCCCGGAGCTCCTGTTAAACACACGCTAAGCTGTAAATCAGCAGAGGTCAAATTACCTGATATAGGGGGCCCTCAGGTGTGGCCCCTGACATGGCAAAAGGGTCATACAGAACATTCAGTGAATGGAATGCTACAGAAAGCCGTCAGAGACTGCATACATGCAACAGAAGATGGTCATAAACCATGTACATGATACAGGAGATGGTCAATCATAGACTGAAGGCATGCAACACGGGATGGTCAGAAACTGTAGACCTGCAACAGGAGATGATCAGAGACTATGGACAATTAAAAACTATGGACATGGTACAAGAGATCAAAGAATACAGACAAGTGATGGTCAGAAACTTCTGGTGTGGTACAGGAGATGGTCAAAGACTTCCAACTTGGTACAGGAGATGGTCAGAGACTACAGACATGGTACAAGAGATGGTCAGAGACTACAGACATGGTACAAGAGATGGTCAGAGACTACAGACATGGTACAAGAGATGGTCAGAGACTACAGACATGGTACAAGAGATGGTCAGAAACTGCTGACAGGCAACAGGAGATGGCCATACTCTATGGGCAAACAAAAAATGATGGACATGGTACAAGAGATGGTCAGAGACTACAGACATGATACAGGAGATGGTCCGACTATGGACAATCAAAAAGTATACACATGGTACAAGAGATGGTCAGAGACTACAGACAGGGTTTAGGAGATGGTCAGAGACTATGGACAATCAGAAATTATGGACATGGTGCAAGAGATGGTCAGAGACATGGTACAGGAGATGGCTAAAGACTTCAGACTTGGTACTGGAGATAGTCAGAGACTATGGACAATCAAAAATTATGGACATGGTACAAGAGATGGTCAATGACTACAGACGTGGTACAGGAGATAGTCAGAGACTACGGGCATGGTACAGGAGATGGTCAGAGACTACAGACATGGTACAGGAGATGGTCAGAGACTAAAGGCATGGTACAGGAGATGGTCAGAGGGTACGGACATGATACAAGAGATAGACAGAGACTATCCACATTCTAGAAGAAATGGTCAGTAACTGCAGAGATGGAATAGGACATGGTCTGAGATTGCGAGCTAGGAGTTGTTGGAGACTGGGGACATGCTTTAGGAATACCTACAAAATACCTAATTGTAGAACAGGGAGACTAACTGTCCATGTTCCTTAACAGGACATTCCAAGGACCAGGAGAATGACAATTTGTTCCAGTAACATCGTTCTGCAAAGTTATTCTAGCATATAGGGGCGCACCGATACCAAGTACCGTACTCTGAACAAGTACAGGTACAGATACTTTTCCAGCTCCAAGACTAGACTAGAGAAAAATGTCATAGGAGTCGGTTGTCACTTGTAAGGAGCACACGGAGCTCCCGGGATTTGTACATCTCTGTTCTAATGTACGATTTTGGTTTTATAGATATATATATAAAGGGATGCACCGATACCAGTTTTGCGAGTACAAGTACTGTTACTTGCCGAGTCCTCACAGATACAAGTACTGATACATTTTTGTTTAGTGTCATGTGACAGTTTTTCTAACACAATACAGACTAATGATTTCAGGACAGTGGTAGAGCGCCAGAGCCAGGTCCCAGCTACAACCGCTGCCACCCTGGTAGTTCTCATGAAAATGCCAAGTATCGGCACTGGTATCTGAAAAGTATCGGTGCATCCCTATTAGCAAGTGAACCTGTTATTATATAAAGAACCAAACAATAGCATAGAAGCACTTAACAACAACATCTAATCAGTGTAAAGAATATAATCATTTTTTTCTTTATCATACGATTTTATAATGTGCAACCTCCCTCTCATACTGCACTGTCTGTCTGTGAGCTTCACTGAGAGGGGAGGAGCTGGGAACACACCAGCCCACACTCTTACAGGTTTAAAGGAGAACTATGAGGCGAGTGCTTTTCACTCACGCAGCTGGGCGGATCTCGACATCGATGTTGGGATCCGCTCCGGCTGCGACGTCTCAGTATACCGCGAGTTGTAGCTCGCGGTATACTGAGCTTAGGGTGACGGGAGGAGGCTAGTTTGTATCCTCCCGTTACCCTAAGGAGAACTATGGGGAAAGCCTTGACCCCATAGTTCTGCTTTAAGATTGAAGGCCACTAGGAAGAAAGGGCTACGGGAAGCTACAGGGGTTTAGTTTTAGGTTAAGTCACTTATATCAGTTGCATGTCCTTTAAGTCCCTTTAAATCCAGAATGTCCGTCCGACTGTTGAGTTTCTGTTACTTCGGCTAGGACACCGCTGTAATTTCATGACTGTGTAAACAGCCCCCGTAGGGGAAGGAGCGGTGGCGGCGGCCCCCCACATTAACCCCTGATTACTAAGGAATGATTTATGTCTGTAATTAATGACCCGGCGCACCTGCAGAATCACTAAGCCGCCGTATAACGAGAAATACATTACTGACAAATGAAGATGATTATACAGAAAATCACTTCAGATATCACCCCCTCCTCTGAGTCATGTTAAGTTGTGGCTCTGCCTCGGCGTAGTATTCCTGTGAGGGACGCACAATAAATATATTACAGTCGCCATGCTTTTTTTTAATTATTATTAAATTTCTCCTTCAAAAGCCTATTCAGTAGGCTCCTCATCCACTCCTGTCTGTAAAAATCTTCACTGTCAGTTGAGAGTCTGTATTGAGTATTCGGCCCATTACATTAGTATGACAACTTGGCAACTAGCATAAGGTAATCAATGGCAGCTGGATGACAGGTTCCCCTTAACAATCAAAACCTGCCCATGAGAGTCTATAGCAGGCACCTCAAGATACCTAAACACAGCTCCTGTTTGTTCCCAGAGCACCCCGGGAACCCTCAAAACGTAGGGCCATCTGGTGTCAAATCTCCTTTATATCAAGGAAGATAGATATAAGGGGGCATGTAGGTAGGTGCAGTACGGCCAATGGCCACTAGATGCCCCCAGGGGGCCCTAGAGATAGATGTAGCTCTGGCCTGGGGAGACTCTGTGTCCCAGGAGAGCTGATTTATAGGGGGCGCCCGAGAGGGGAAAGGAGGAGAGAGTACAGGAGAGCAGAAGTCTAAGACTGTAGTATGCAGAGTCTCCGGAGGGAGACTGATTCTAGAACATAGGCTGGTCCATGGGAAGGACAGGACCAGGCCTAGGACTATGTAGAGCTATAGAGATTCCCCAGAGGGGGAAACCACCGAGCTAGGACTGACAAGGATGGGATTCCGGAGAATAGTGAGAAGCTGTAAGACTGACGATATTTGCCAGTGGGCCTCTGGCCGAAGTAAGTTGTGGACTCTGGGCTGCACCTGGGCTGTTCTTCTCTCTCTCTAATCTGTATCACTATGCAACTATCAAGAGATGTGCCATCATTCCTCATCCCACTCGGGGGTGGCTGAAATGTATGCTTCATACCATGTTCATTCTTTCAAGTAAAATCAAGAAAAGACCATCTGTGTGGACTGGTTCTTCTCCCTCCAACCTCTGAGAAGGTGGGGTTCTACAGGAGTGTGATGTTGGACTGTATCGTGGCTGTAACCATCCTGAGGAGGGTAGGTGTGCAAAGGGGCTATGTCCGACATAGGGTGCCCTTCATGGTGGCCTTTCTCCCTAAGGGGGCGGAGGCGCCGAATACCACAGTGCTGGTGGAAGCCATGAGGCCCTGTGTGCGCAGTACTACACGTGTGGGAGTGTTTGCACGAGGCCCCTGACCGTGGGGTGCCTGGTGTCGTGTTGCATACACAGGGTTACACGGCCAACCCAAAGGGAACACACACGTAACACCCCGAGAGTGAACCCCGCCTACAGCAGGACGTTGTTTGGTCCGCCCCCTCCGAGGAGCTAAATGTCACTATTGATCAGAGTAACCACTTGTCACGTACCTGGTTGGAGACTGGATGCGTGAGGAGGCCTCCCTTGCACCTAGGCTTGCCACCTTTTCTTCCAGTGAAACCCGAACAGTCTAGCGACGCATGGAAAAAAATTTAGGAGAATGAGTTGCGGCTTATTCATATGTAAATACCGCTACCCATTAATATGTAAATATCACAGTTGAGACTATTTTCAGTGGGGGGCCATTAGCCGCTATCTTAATTTTGGTTGCCCCTGTCTGACTGACATCTTGTGTCAGGGATTCAGCTGCCATGAAACCCGGACACAGCATTCAAAACCCGGACTGTCCGGGTGAATCCTGGACAGGTGGCAACCCTACTTGCACCTCGTGTCCTGAGGACTCTGGAGGTGGGAACAGAGTCCTGGCAGACAACGAGTAGCACGGGCGCCAGTGGTGTTGATACTGTGCAAGCTGAAGATTTGGTCCTGTAGTAGAACTGGGGCAATCCGGAATCCAGGGTCAACAAGCCGAGGTCACACCAAGCAAGCAGATAAGGTACACAGGGATGAGGCAAAGGCAAGTCCAGTAAACAATCCGTGGTCGAGGGCAGGTTGCAGGCAAGAATGGTCAAGGCAGATCCGGGTCAAAGCAAGCAGACAGGTAATCACAGGGAACAGGAATCAGAGGACACAGGAATTCAGGAGGGCTGAAGACAATCCAGCAATATGGAGGTGTGCAGGCTGAGCTTAAATAGGGAAGTCAATTGATCCAGTGCGTCACTTCCTGTGAGCCATTTGGCTCGGTTTTTTTTTGTTTACCCACCTCTCCAGCAGATACTTCCTCTCCTCCATGCCACTGTTGGAAAGCTTCTTAAGTGTTGGAAAGCTTCTTCAGCTTACTTCCTAAAGTTTACCCACCTCTCCAGCAGATACTACCTCTCCTCCAATCCAGTGTTGGAAAGCTTCTTCAGCTTACTTCCTCTGCTCCACAGCTCCATCTAGTGGTCATAATGTGGTATTTACCTGATATTAGATTCGGCCTGGAAAAAAATAAATGCTAACATCATTCATTTTTGTCTCCATTTGGGCAGAATGAATGTACATTAAATTTTTGAAAGGCTCTGCAAATTGTTTACAAATACACCGCTATGTGTCTTGTGTGCGCACATGCTGGGAGGGGGCAGCGTGTAAAGCATGTTGGGGTACAGAGAGGATGGCATAAGGTAGCTGGGGGGGGGGGGATAATATAAATCTGGCCCTGGGCATTTCTTACTCCTGCACTTAACGGGGCTCATGACGTGTGAATGACCCACCTCCAAGGAAACTTTCCATCACAGTTTCGAGATTTGTCCTGTTGGTAAGTTTTTCCTTCGCTTTCTGTCCCATAGATGTTTGACTTTAAAACGGACCTTGCAGTACATTTTTGGTCGTTCCGAATTAGACATGTAAAGCAAAAAGTTATACTTACCTTACCCTCGTGTTCCCCATCACTCTGTGTGATGTCACCATCCTTCATGGGGAATGCAAAGACACTCCAGTCCTCCAGCAAGAGCATCCTCTTATGAGATTGTAGTACATTGCTGTGTATTGTTGGTAGTTCCCAAATATTATTATTATTACATAGCATTTATATAGCGCCAACAGTTTGCGCAGCGCTTTACAATGTAAGGAAGACATTACAATACAATTCAAGACAAGATGGTAAGGAGGGCCCTGCCCCTGAGGGCTTACAATCTGAAAGAGGAGGGGGAAATGATACATGAGGAGGGAGCTGTGTGGGGATGAATTGTTTGAGAATGTGATGGTTCAGTGGTTAGGTTTCCCTGAAGATACCTATAAAGAGAAAAGTTAGATTTATACTTACCCCTGTGTTCCGCATCAGTCGACATGATGTCACCATTCCAGGAAGACTCCTGGGGAATGCAAAGACACTCCAGTCCTCCAGCAATAGCATCCTCTCATGAGATTGTAGTACATTGTTGTACATTGACGGTAGTTCCAAAATATACCTAAAGGAAAAAAGTTTGATGTATACTTACCTTACCCCTGTGCTCCGCATCACTCGGAGTTATGTCACCATCCTTCTGTGAAGATTCCTGGGGAATGCAAAGACACTCCAGTCCTCCAGCAAGAGCATCTTCTTATGAGATTTCGGCTGTTCTGTGTTACCCTATCTGGAACAAAATGTGACATAATCTGGAAGACATTTAAGTGAGGTGTAAATCTAAATGTTTTCTCTACAGGTACATTTTGGAGCTACCCACATTAGGGGATTTTTCAAGCGGGAGTGGACTCTGACAGGATAAGCAGACCTTTGCCTTTTACTGCATAGGGCAAAGAGCAGACCCCCCTGGCAACCAATGACACTTTTCTTTCTGCTGGCCCATAAAGACCCGTTCGCCATTTTGCCGAAGACTCTGGAATAATTCATATCCCGTATTAACGCTCTTGTTACACCTGCGGCTCCTGACGATCTCATCAGACACAATCTAACCACTTAAGAATTAAGTTGATTAAGCTCCACTTTTTTGGGGGAGAATATCTGAAATTAAATTACTCTTAATCTCATTGACTGCCGTGATTTTAATATAACGCTTATTAACATTACACCTCCTGGAGGAAAAAAAAAAAATATCACCCCATTTGTCTAGTAGACCCTTATGTTAATTCCTCTTTAAAACTGTATAATACGGGTTTAATTATGGGTCCTGTCTACAGGTGTGCGCTGGAGGGGTGAGCAATGCAATCAGTGCAAATGTGCTACTTTATTTATTTTAATTCTGGTACCATATCAATAAAATATGAGATTATTTCAGCTGTCTAAACCGTCACCTGCGCTGATTATTGAGATGTTTATTGCAGATTAACCCTTTTGATAGCGAACAGTGAACATATACCCTGGACACAAAGTGGAACTGCATTTACCACACATCAGGGGCAAGGAGGTCCTGATTCCATGATATAGATCTTTAGCTATCTCAAGAGGGATCACTATCAGGAAGGAGGTCCTGTTTTCACTATATAAATCTATAGTTATCAATAACAGCAGGAGGAGGTCCTGATTCTCCTATATAGAGTTTCAGTTATCACTATCAGGAGGAAAAAGCTTCTGATTCCCCTATATAGATCTTGATCACTAGAGGGATCTCCAGAAGGAGGAAGGAGGTCCTAATTCCTCTACATAGATCTTTAGTTATCATTAGAGGGATCACCAGCAGGAGGAAGGAGGTCCTAATTCCTCTACATAGATCTTAGTTATCACTAGAGGGATCTCCAGCAGGAGCAAGGAGGTCCTGACTCCTCTATATAGATCTTAGTTATCACTAGAGGGATCTCCAGCAGGAGCAAGGAGGTCCTGACTCCTCTATATAGATCTTAGTTATCACTAGAGGGATCTCCAGCAGGAGCAAGGAGGTCCTGACTCCTCTATATAGATCTTAGTTATCACTAGAGGGATCTCCAGCAGGAGCAAGGAGGTCCTGACTCCTCTATATAGATCTTAGTTATCACTAGAGGGATCTCCAGCAGGAGCAAGGAGGTCCTGACTCCTCTATATAGATCTTAGTTATCACTAGAGGGATCTCCAGCAGGAGCAAGGAGGTCCTGACTCCTCTATATAGATCTTAGTTATCACTAGAGGGATCTCCAGCAGGAGCAAGGAGGTCCTGACTCCTCTATATAGATCTTAGTTATCACTAGAGGGATCTCCAGCAGGAGCAAGGAGGTCCTGACTCCTCTATATAGATCTTAGTTATCACTAGAGGGATCTCCAGCAGGAGCAAGGAGGTCCTGACTCCTCTATATAGATCTTAGTTATCACTAGAGGGATCTCCAGCAGGAGCAAGGAGGTCCTGACTCCTCTATATAGATCTTAGTTATCACTAGAGGGATCTCCAGCAGGAGCAAGGAGGTCCTGACTCCTCTATATAGATCTTAGTTATCACTAGAGGGATCTCCAGCAGGAGCAAGGAGGTCCTGACTCCTCTATATAGATCTTAGTTATCACTAGAGGGATCTCCAGCAGGAGCAAGGAGGTCCTGACTCCTCTATATAGATCTTAGTTATCACTAGAGGGATCTCCAGCAGGAGCAAGGAGGTCCTGACTCCTCTATATAGATCTTAGTTATCACTAGAGGGATCTCCAGCAGGAGCAAGGAGGTCCTGACTCCTCTATATAGATCTTAGTTATCACTAGAGGGATCTCCAGCAGGAGCAAGGAGGTCCTGACTCCTCTATATAGATCTTAGTTATCACTAGAGGGATCTCCAGCAGGAGCAAGGAGGTCCTGACTCCTCTATATAGATCTTAGTTATCACTAGAGGGATCTCCAGCAGGAGCAAGGAGGTCCTGACTCCTCTATATAGATCTTAGTTATCACTAGAGGGATCTCCAGCAGGAGCAAGGAGGTCCTGACTCCTCTATATAGATCTTAGTTATCACTAGAGGGATCTCCAGCAGGAGCAAGGAGGTCCTGACTCCTCTATATAGATCTTAGTTATCACTAGAGGGATCTCCAGCAGGAGCAAGGAGGTCCTGACTCCTCTATATAGATCTTAGTTATCACTAGAGGGATCTCCAGCAGGAGCAAGGAGGTCCTGACTCCTCTATATAGATCTTAGTTATCACTAGAGGGATCTCCAGCAGGAGCAAGGAGGTCCTGACTCCTCTATATAGATCTTAGTTATCACTAGAGGGATCTCCAGCAGGAGCAAGGAGGTCCTGACTCCTCTATATAGATCTTAGTTATCACTAGAGGGATCTCCAGCAGGAGCAAGGAGGTCCTGACTCCTCTATATAGATCTTAGTTATCACTAGAGGGATCTCCAGCAGGAGCAAGGAGGTCCTGACTCCTCTATATAGATCTTAGTTATCACTAGAGGGATCTCCAGCAGGAGCAAGGAGGTCCTGACTCCTCTATATAGATCTTAGTTATCACTAGAGGGATCTCCAGCAGGAGCAAGGAGGTCCTGACTCCTCTATATAGATCTTAGTTATCACTAGAGGGATCTCCAGCAGGAGCAAGGAGGTCCTGACTCCTCTATATAGATCTTAGTTATCACTAGAGGGATCTCCAGCAGGAGCAAGGAGGTCCTGACTCCTCTATATAGATCTTAGTTATCACTAGAGGGATCTCCAGCAGGAGCAAGGAGGTCCTGACTCCTCTATATAGATCTTAGTTATCACTAGAGGGATCTCCAGCAGGAGCAAGGAGGTCCTGACTCCTCTATATAGATCTTAGTTATCACTAGAGGGATCTCCAGCAGGAGCAAGGAGGTCCTGACTCCTCTATATAGATCTTAGTTATCACTAGAGGGATCTCCAGCAGGAGCAAGGAGGTCCTGACTCCTCTATATAGATCTTAGTTATCACTAGAGGGATCTCCAGCAGGAGGAAGGAGGTTCTGATTCCTCTACATAGATCTTTAGGTATCGCTAGAGGGATCCCCAGCAGGAGGAAGGAGGTTCTGATTCCTCTATATAGATCTTTAGGTATCACTAGAGGGATCTCCAGCAGGAGCAAGGAGGTCCTGACTCCTCTATATCGATCTTTAGTTATCAGTAGAGGGATCACCAGCAGGAGGAAGGAGGTCCTGATTCCTCTATATAGATCTTTAGATATCACTAGAGGGATCTGCAGCAGGAGGAAGGAGGTCCTGATTCCTCTATATAGATCTTTATTATCACTAGAGGGATACCCAGCAGGAGGAAGAAGGTCCTGATTCCTCTATATAGATCTTTAGGTATCACTAGAGGGATCTCCAGCATGAGGAGGGAGGTCCTGATTCCTCTATATAGATCTTTAGTTTTCACTAGAGGGATCCCCAGCAGGAGGAAGGAGGTCCTGATTCCTCTATATAGATCTTTAGATATCACTAGAGGGATCTGCAGCAGGAGGAAGGAGGTTCTGATTCCTCTATATAGATCTTTAGTTAACCTTAGCGGGATCACCAGGAGGAGGAAGCAGGTCCTGATTCCTCTATATAGATCGTTTGTTATCACTAGAGGGATCTCCAGCAGGAGGAAGGAGGTCCTGATTCCCCTTTTATAAATCTATCATTATCACTAGAGGGCAGGGGGTGATGCTCCCTGGCACTCAGGGCACCTGTCCCAGGTCATCAGCTGAGTGCCTTGGGTGTTCTTTGCAATAATTGTTGCCATTAGGTATGATTCTTTAGACAAACATTTTCCAGTCTTGGTCACCCATTCCTGGCTCCTTTAATAATTCCATTTTCTGCTAACAATTCTTCAGAATTATGTTAGGGAGACAGTGAGAGAATCTGGCATTCTGAAATAAGTACTTGGTAATTTTTACCCTTTTTTGATACCCTGTGACCTAGCATTCTCTCTCGGAGTTGTTTGTACATTAATGAACGCCTTAGTTGTTCTAAAGTGACTGGCGCCAATTATTTTCACCCCACGAAACGTTGAGGATCTTGTGCTGAAGTTTGAAATGCTAGCCCACCGAGCCACCTGGGGCTCCTCTCCATCTGTCTGGGGCATACTTCCCAACTGTCCCCCATTTGGAGAGACTGCCCCTCTTTTGAAACAAACTCCGCTGTCCCTTATTCGTGCTTGGATGTCCTTTTTGATTCACGGTTCATTTACGTCAATAAAAAATGTATTCTCTAATACAATGTTATGCTGCACTTATCCTTTCATTCCACCTCCAAATTCTTACATTTATTATTTATTTTAAAAGGCCATTATAAAACAATATACTGTAAGTGGTGTGAAAAACACTTGTGGGTTTAACCAATCCATTTTTGCATATTATTTATTTGTGATACATGTATCGTGGGGGTAGCTGGGGTTTTTTGCTTATGTACTTTGTACTATAAGATGTCCTCTTTTCTCATCTCAGAAAGTTGGGAGGTATTCCAGGGGTAAGGGGGGGTGCTACAAACATAAAAGGAGAACGGGATGAACAGCACAGAAAAACATAAGTAGAACAAAGAATAGTTTTCCTTCACTGATATGAGAAAGCAGCAAAGCACAGACTACTGCCTTCAGGGGCCCAGACAGCTGCACATAAAAGTGCCAAGGGCGGCACGAGGCTCCTGGGCTGCAGGTAGGGCACCAGGGATTTAGAAGCTCTGGCAGGTTTTAAGTGGTCACCAGTAGGGATGAGCATAGGTTCAGACTAAACCCAGTCTGAACCTGAACTCCTCTAAACAAGGAAGCTATATGGGCCTCTCACCCAATCACCCTGCAGCTGACCATAAACAAACGGGTGGGACATCATTTACATTATATCACCACATGGCCATTAACCAAGTCATTTACCTAATACAGCCATGTAGCCAAGGTCAATAATGTTACTACACCCTGACCTTTGCTTGTTGTGCGTTCACCTGTGGGCGGGGAGTTCCCGGGCCGCAGCTGATTGGGCAGCTGAGGGAGGAGTTTCCTTTAATGTTCAAAGGAACTTAAAGTGACATTAAACCCTCAGATTTTTTAACATAAACCAATACTGTAATGTGTGCCTTACTGTAATCCATGGTTGTTTCCCTTCTCTTTGCTGCTCTTCCTTTTAAATCCTTCTCTCTTCTCATGCTGGGCAGAACTTCCCTTTGCAGCTGAGCGCTTCTTCCTGTAGTGCTGGCTCAGGTTGTGAACCTTCACACAGACACCATGTATCCATTCCTGAGACAAGGCAGTCTGCTGCAAAACAGAAGTTCTGTCCAGCATGAGAAGACATGAGGATTTAAAAGGAAGAGCAGCAAAGAGAAGGGAAACTACCATGGATTACAGTAAGGCGCACATTACAGCAGGGGTAGCCAAACTCCGGCCCTCCAGGTGTGGTGGAACTACGAATCCCATGAGGCAGAAATGACTCCCAGAGAGAGATGCATCATGGGATTGGTAGTTTCACCACAGCTGGAGGGCCGGAGTTTGGCTGCCCCTGCATTACAGTATTGTTTTATGTTAAAAAATCTGAGGGTTTAATGTCACTTTAAGTTCAGACTAGAGGGGATACCTTCTGATGGGGACATTTGTTTGGTGACAAGTGTCTAAGAGGGGAAATCCCTCACTTTGGGCAGATTTTTTCTCACTTCCTTTGTGTTTCTGGGGCAGGAATTGGAGATTTTTTTTTTCTTCATACTAAATTGAACACCAAGAGCAATAAATAACATAATTCCCTACTCTATCCAAAAACCAAAACGTTTGGTCTATAGACGCACCTAAATACTTAGTACTTTCAGTCACTGAATTGAAACAAGTATCGGGATTGTGATTGTTCACTAATTTCCACTGGCTGCATGCTTGCCTAGGGACCGAGTATATGAGACAGGAGGACAGAAGCCATACACAGCAAGGCAACTTGCATTTTTAATAGAAAGCCAACTAGGTAAGATGTGTTTTAAAGTCACAATGGGTACAATTAAAAAAAACTTTTTTTAAAAACACAGAAACAAAGCCTCTTCAATAATAATGACAGGTTTTTACAGACAATAAAATAAAAGCAGTAATATATATATATATAGTGCATTTCTCTCAGGAAAATTACGCCGAGGCAGCGCTACAGCTTAGCATGACTTAGAGGAGGGGGTGATATCTGAAGTGATTTTCGGTATAATCATCTTTATTTGCCAGTAATATGGTATAAGGTGGCTCGATGATTCTGCAGGTGCGCCGGGTCATTAATTAGGAATATAAATCATTCATTACTAATCAGGGGTTAATGTGAGGGGCCCCTACTTGTGCAGAAAGCCTTCATATGGGATCTCTTCAATCCTTTACTGCAGGGTTGTATTTACCATAGGGCAGTGTCTGGGGCAGTAGGGTTAAAGGGGTGGCTGTAGGGCTCCAATTTATAAACCATGATCATTTTATTATTATTATTATACAGGATTTATATAGTTTGCGCAGCGGTTTACAATATAAGGAAGACATTACAATTACAATACAATCCAAGCCAAGATGGTAAGGAGGGCCCTGCCCCTGAGGACTTACAATCTAGAAGGGAGGGGCCAGTGATACATGAGGAGGTAGCTGTGTGGGGATGAATTGTCTGAGAAAGTATTTTGAAATCATTTGGTGGAACCTGGTGAACGGAGTCAGTCCCTGACTTTTTATACACTATATTACCAAATGTTTGTGGACACCTGATCATCCCACCCAACTAAATGGTGAAAAGAAAGTAGACACTCCTCTAAATTATGTTCATAGGGTAAGGTTAATGCTACAACATACAAAGACATCCTAGACAATGGTGGGCTCTCAAACAGTTTGGGGAAAGGCCCTT
This sequence comes from Nanorana parkeri, assembly GCF_000935625.1. Classification (NCBI taxonomy): domain Eukaryota; kingdom Metazoa; phylum Chordata; class Amphibia; order Anura; family Dicroglossidae; genus Nanorana; species Nanorana parkeri. The sequence goes on from NW_017306724.1 coordinate 311,884, forward strand.
TTCTGTCCCAGCATGACCCACATCCAATCACCATCCCTGTGTACAAAGTCAGCTCCATGAAGCTCTATCTTTTCTTTCCTCTTTGATATAGATGTCTGGAAGATATCCTGTGCTTCTATATAACGCATATTCCCTTCTTTGAACAAATGAGCAGCACAGATTAGGAAAACTGGATGTCCACTTCATTCCTGAGGTGAACCTTGTAGAGGAAACGCGTCAAACTTTCTTTCCACTGCCTCCCCAATTAATATCCACATATGTGGAACGCTATTGTCATCTATTATGTCATGTTAGTGTAGCGCCCAACCCGAAGGAGCCGCTGGAATTATCCGGGTCATCACTAGTCTGTCTGGGGGTTTTGGTCTTCAGCTGCCCCATTAGCATTCACATCCCTCTTCTAGTGCTCACAAAGCGGATATCCACTCCAGGATTGCAATGCTGAATAACTTTTATTAATATCTTCATACTGGGGAGAGGGATCCTAGACATCCAGGGAAGAACAGACACAGACTCCAGACTCACCAGATCTTTGTCAGCATCTCAGTGTAGATCCACTTGGAGTACAGCAAATAGCAATTGGAGTAACAGATGAGCAGGAGATGAGTACAGATCCTCAGCAGGAGAGACACCAGACATACTCCAGAGGTCCTCTATGTTCCAGGCACCTCCAGCAGACATCAGCTTCTCTGGGTCTCCTCCTCTGGCAAACAACACAGACCTCCTCCATACTGGAGGCCTAGGGAAACTCTTCCCACACTCCAGCCTCTGCCCACCCCCAGTGAGGAGCTCGGAGCGTCATTCTGGAACATCCTGTTATGGCACTGATATTCTTTGACACCCAGGTGTACCTAAGTGCTGCAACTGGTTGATTGGCCTTCCAAACTTGTTCCTTTCGCATCTCCTCTATTTTACTTTGTGGAGCCAAGACAAAGGTACAGTGCATACACCTTCAGTCTCTTCTTGTTCAGTGTAATGGGTGTTTTATTTCAAATATTTATCCTGAATGGGGTTTACCTGTATGATAGACCCAACGTCCAACCGCAACACCTCTGGGAACATTCAACAATTAGACACATATGCATGGCATACAACCAATACCAGGTCACTGCAACGTGCCCCACTGAGACGGGTCGCTACCCATTTAACACCCTGACTAAACAGTCATCTTCAGAGGTGAGACCAGCCCACCAAAGGTGACATAGATACCATGCTAAACCAATTGGCCATCACCTCAATAAAACTGGAGAGTGTAAAATTAGCTTGCTAAATTCTGAGAACAGAGTCACTTCTCCCCGACAATAGCCGCTGAGGACCCTCCCGAGAAACCGCAGATCATCCAATTTTGTAAGTGTCATTACAAAATGACACTTACATTTTGTAATGACATGTCCTGCTAGTTCTTAAATGTTTATTATTATTATTATACAGGATTTATATAGAGCCAACAGCAGCGCTTTACAATATAAGGAAGACATTGCTGCAAGCCCAGTCATGCAAGCCTCTCTCCGCTCCAGGAGGACAATATAGAAGTTGTATTGCACTGACCGGCCTTGGGAAAAGCGGGCTGTGACTTGCCAACATTTTGGTGCAATTAAGATACAATACTCTCCGCCTTGTGCACCCATGGAAGCACTTTGAGTGCCTACAATACCTGTTGCTACATAATTTGTGTGGAGCACCATGGCATTTACTTTGAATGGAGTGCTGATACCACCTTCCTTTATTTAATCGATCAAAAAGTTTAACAATTAATCGAGAAATGAATCGTTAATTTCCGCAGCCCTAATATATATATATATATACACATTCATACATCATAAAAAAACACAGACCCAGTCTATTGACAACAGAAGGAGGGAAGAAGAGCGTGCAAATGAAACTGTAGGACCAGGATACTGATACACTTGCAAAGAACCTTTTTGTACTATTTTCACTGATATGAAGTATCTGGTGCTTGATGACTTCACACACTGGCTGGAAAACGGCTGTATTCCCTATATCAGCCAATAGATCAGCTTGATGACTTGATGACACACTGGCTGGAAAACGGCTGTATTCCCTAAATCAGCCAATAGATGGCTCCAGTGTCCTATCCACAGGAAGCAGAACATACTGAGACACAAGGGGAAAAACTCAGCTCCTGGGTGCAGGAGGCAAGCACCCTAAGGCTGGGTTCACACCTAGGCGTATTACGCATGCACGTCTGTTGCGCGACCGTCACGCGTTTTTTTTACCGCGATTTGCGGTAAAAAAATTGAGCGACCGTCGCGCGATTCCGAAGGCTACTTGGCTGTATCCCAATGGAAAACGCCCTCCAAAACGGCCCAAAGAAGTACATGTACTTGTTTGGGCGTCAGCCGTTTTGTAGGGCGCTCAGACGGGCGGAAATACGGAAAGGTGTGAACCATACCCATAGAAAACAATGGGATTTTCATGGTTGTACGTTTTGTAGAGCGTTCATAGAGAGTTGAACGCCCGACAAAACGGAAAGGTGTGAACGGGGCCTAAAGCTGGCCATACACCTTACAACCATCGCAAGACTTTCGTCTTGAGATGGTCGTAAGGTAATTAAAAAAATGTACGATCTGCCCATCTTGGACAGGCAGATCGTACTTGCGATCATCGCAAGCCCGCCCCGCTGAGGGCAGTGTGCACTTGTGCACACCGGCCCCTTGCGGCATTTGTCTTACGAGCACGCCACAAACCCGCTGACAATCGTACGATTTCAAACATGCTCGTAAGACAAAAGACGTGCGACCGTACAGTAGAAACGGTCGCACACCTTCCATACACCTGCCGATTATCGTACGATCGCGGGATTTCCCGCAATTATCGTACGATAATCGTCAGGTGTATGGGCACCTTTAGGCAGGTCATTACGATTAGATTAATCCTGCCCCCTATGTGCGGTAGGTACACAACAATGGTTCTCAATCAGTTTTACTTTAATGCTCCTATTTAAGCTAAAAAACTAAAATTTGTAATTTTATTTTATATGATTTTATTATATATATATATATATATATATATATATATATAACATTTGAAATAAGAAAGCCCAGCATTGCCTTTTCATTTATTGAATGCCTTCACATAACTCAACACTCATAAAGGTCTGTATGAGCTAGGAAAGAGGGAGAGGGGTCCCTCGTCTGACTTAAAAGAGAACTATGAGGTGAGTGCTTTTCACTCACCTCATAGTTCTAGCCGACCTGTGACAATGAGACTGTCACAGGTCGGCTCAGTAGATCGGGAGGTGAGCGAACACATACTGGCGTTCGCTCACCTCTCGATCCTGTCACGGCTCTCTGCCGTGACAGGGGAGGGGCTGGATTCCCCGCTCCGATCTGCCAGCGCTGACTAGCGGAACAGGGGAGGGGGGTGGGTACAGCTGCCTCTAGATAGGCAGAGCCAGCTGTCAGTCACGCAGCTGGGCGGATCCAGACATAATTGTCGGGACCCGCTTCAGCTGCGGCGGTCTCAGTATACCGCGAGCCGCAGCTACAGCTCGCGGTATACTGAGCCTTGGTGACGGGAGGACGCTAGTTTGTGTCCTCCCGTTACCTTAAGGAGAACTATGGGGAAAAGCCCTGACCCCATAGTTCTCCTTAAGTAGCCATGTGCATTTTGAATGTACCTCCGTAGCAAAGCCCAGCATTGCCATTTCATTTCTTAAATGCCTTCACTTAACTAAACTTTCATAAAAGCCCATATAAACTAGCAAAGAGGGAGAAGATTCCCTCTTCTGACTTGGTTAGAAATGTGCATTTTGAATAGATAACAGTAGCAAAGCCCAGCATTGCCTTTTCATTTCTCGAAGGTCTTCATATAACTAAATATCCATGAAGACCTGTATAAACTAGTAAAGAGGGAGGAGGGTCCCTCCTCTGACTCATGTAGACATGTGCATTTTGAACAGACATCAGTATCAATAGATTCCTGAATCCGGCTACTCACAGCATAACAGTAAAGGTTTCAATATATTTTAAATCTGCAGCTATCATAAAAATAATCCCTGGTGATCCTGCTATGAAGGTTCTTTGTCTACGGACTTCCTGTTACCAGGTGACACCGCTCTGTCTCTATCTCCCGCGTGGTCAGCCTGTCACGCTAGCTGCAATGGAACGATACCCCAAAATAAATATTTGGAAAATCCATAAAGAGAAGAAGGAAGTTTAGCTCACAGCTCTGGAGGTGGTGGGGGAATCCTCCTACGGGCGATCAAGAATAGGCGGGGTTTAACGCTCCCCTCCCCCCGAGTCCACTAGAAAAATAATGAAGTTCCACTTTAAATCGGAAGGCGCAGCCATTCTATCACCTACATGGCAATATGATGGGAATTTATTTCAGCATCAGGAAATGAAAAGGTGTGAGCCGCCGAACGAGCGTCCCTGTAATAACGACGCAGTACAATCAGGGCGAGAAGAGCAGTATTGATTTTTTCCGGCTGCCGTTTTAGCAGTTAGTGCGCGGCGGTCAGTTATCACCCGTGTTATGTGATCTCACTCTAATACTCGCCGGTACGGCTGATAAAAGGGAATGGATGTCACGGCCCCCCTAGAGGACACCGGCCATACAGCGTCACTCCGCTATTGATAATGTCCCGGTGGCCCTTTGACCTCACACGGCGCGATCGCTGACTACATCAGCAGAAAAGTCAGGAGGTGACTTAAAGGAGAACTCCGCTAAACTCTGCCCCGCACCTAACCTGATAACGCAGTTTAGCGAGACAGAGAACAACAGATTCTGCCATCACCAGATCTGTGACAGCGTTCTATGACATGATCTTCAAATGTGTCCCCGCAAATCTTCCCTTCGCGTCCATTGTACAGAACGTAGAAAGAAAAGTATCGTTATGGAACTCGCACAAACATTCAGCTTTATACGTGAGTCATGAGAAGAGACAGGGGCGTAACTAGAAATCACAGGGCCCCATAGCAACATTTTGTATGGGGCCCCCGTGATTGCTAGTCATGCCACTTGCAGAGCCCACCGGAGAGTGACCCTGCAGAGCCCACCATAGACTCTCTATAGTGGGCTTTGCAGGGTCTGAGATCTCTTACCTGTCAGCGCTGTCCGCCTCTGTGGTCGACAAGCGTTCCGGGTCGTTTTTGGTTAAAAAAAATACATTTTTTTTTTTTAGTTTAGCATGGGCTTTCAGTGCGTTCCAGGCATTTGCATGCGTTTTCGATGTGTTTTTTGTTCCAGAGCAGATGCAGAGCAGGTAAAATAGGACTTGCTGCAGTTTTTTCACCTGCTCTGGAACTGAACGCTGCGATGTGAACTGGAGCAAAAAATACCATTGGAATAGATTGGGCGCAGTTTTCATCCGGTCTGCACCTGCTCCGCGCTTGGTGTGGACAAGGCCTAACAGTGCAAAAGTCAGAGTATCTCCACCGCGGGTCAGTGCTTGGTCTACGGCAACTGTCCGCAGGGGGCTGGAGTCCAGGTAGGGTTACCAGGAGGATTAGTGTTAGATTTAAAGGCATGGTTAGTGTTAAGGTTAGTGTTGGGAATATAGGGAGGGTTAGTGTTCATGTGACAGGAAGGGTTAGTGTTGGGGTTACAGGGAGGGTTAGTGTTAGGTTTAAAGGGATGGTTGGTGTTACGGTTAGTGTTGTGGTTACAGGGAGGGTTAGTGTTGGGGTTATAGGGAGGGTTAGTGTCAGGGTTACACGAAGGGTTAGTGTTAGGGTTACAGGGAGGGCTAGTGTTAGGGTTACATGAAGGGTTAGTGTTAGGGTTACAGGGAGGGTTAGTGTTGGGGTTTCACGGAGGGTTAGTGTTAGGGTTACAGGAAGGGTTAGTGTTAATGCTAGTGTTAGGGTTACAGGGAAGGTTAGGGTTACAGGGAGGGCTAGTGTTAGGATTACAGGGAGGGTTAGGGTTACAGGGAAGGTTAGTGTTAGGGTTACAGGGATGGTTAGTGTTAGGATTACAGGGATGGTTAGTGTTAGGGTTACAGGGATGGTTAGTGTTAGGATTACAGGGATGGTTAGTGTTAGGGTTACAGGGATGGTTAGTGTTAGGGTTACAGGGATGGTTAGTGTTAGGATTACAGGGATGGTTAATGTTAAGGTTAGTGTTAGGGTTACAGGGAGGGCTAGTGTTAGGGTTACACAAAGGGTTAGTGTTAGGATTACAGGGAGGGTTAGGGTTACAGGGAAGGTTAGTGTTAGGGTTACAGGGATGGTTAGTGTTAGGATTACAGGGGTGGTTAGTGTTAAGGTTAGTGTTAGAATTACAGGGAGGGCTAGTGTTAGGGTTACACGAAGGGTTAGTGTTAGGATTACAGGGAGGGTTAATGTTAGGTTTAAAGGGATGGTTGGTATTACGGTTAGTGTTGTTGTTACAGGGAGGGTTATTGTTGGGGTTATAGGGAGGGTTAGTGTTAGTGGTAGAGGGAGGGTAGGTGTTGGGGTTACATGAAGGGTTAGTGTTAGGATTACAGGGAGGGTTAGTGTTACACGGAGGGTTAGTGTTAGTGTTACAACGAGGGTTAGTGTTAGGGTTACATGGAGGGTTAGTGTTAGGGTTACATGGAGGGTTAGTGTTAGGGTTACATGGAGAGTTAGTGTTACACGGAGGGTTAGTGTTAGGCTTACAGGGAGGGTTAGTGTTACAGGGAGGGTTAGTGTTAGGGTTACCGGGAGGGTTAGTATTAGGGTTACACGGAGGGTTAGTGTTAAGGTTACATGGAGGGTTAGTGTTAGGGTTACACGGAGGGTTAGTGTTAGGGTTACATGGAGGGTTAGTGTTAGGGTTACAGGGAGTGTAACTGTGAGGTTTAAAGGGAAGATTAGTTTTGGGGTTACATGGACGGCAAGGGTTACAGGGAGGGTTAGTGTTAAGATTACAGGGAGGGTTAGTGTTAGGGTTACACGGAGGGTTAGTATTACCGGGATGATTAGTGTTAGGGTTACAAGGAGGGTCACTGAAAGGGTTAAAGGGATGATTAGTGTTAGGGTTACTGATTAGCAAATATTTGGGATAGAAAGAAGGCTAGTGCTAGTGTCAGTGATAGAGGGAGGGCTAATGTTAGGGTTAATGATGGAGTTCCAGGAGGGTTAGTGTTTGGGTTACACGGAGAAATAGTGTGAGGGTTAGAAGAAGGGATATTGTTAGGGTTACAGGGAGGGTAACTGTGAGGTTTTTAAAGGGAAGATTAGTGTTGGGGTTACATGGACGGTAAGGGTTACAGGGAGGGTTAGTGTTAAGGTTAGTGGTAAGATTACAGGGAGTGTTACTGATTAACAAATATTAGGTATATAGAGAAGGTTAGTGTCAGAGATAGAGGGAGGGCTAATGGTATGGATAATTATGGAGTTCCAGGAGGGTTAGTGTTAGGGTTACAAGAAGGGACATTGTTAGGATTACAGGGAGGATTATTAGATTATTGTTAATGTTACAGGGAGAAACAGAGTTCAAGTTACTGGGGGGGGGGGGGGGGGGTGTAGTGTTGGGGTTACAAGGAGAATCAGTGGTAGGTAAGGGTTAGTATTAAGGCTATAGTAAGGGTTAGTGTTAGGATTAAGGGAGGGTTAGTATGAGGTTTGGGTGGGAAGATGAAAGTTAGTGTTAGAGGGAGTATCAGTGTGAGGGTTAGGGGAGGGTAATTAGGGTTACAGGGAGGGTTGAATGAAGGATTAGTGTTTGGGTTGTGGTTCGGCTATAGTCCAAGCCTGGGATCCTTTTGGGATTGTGTCCTTGGCATTATTGAAAATGTGACCATGGTGAACCTCAGAGACAATCCCGCTGCTTGTCTGTTACATCTAACCACACGACCGGTCCCTAAATATCGGCTTTCCCTTACACATCATTCGTTGAACACTGCAAGAGCCTGCGTTCCAATGATGTGGAGAGAATCCCAACCTCCCTCCGTTCAGTTGTGGCTTTCAAAGGTTCAGGACATTTACAACATGGAGGACCTCACGGCCCCGCTGTCATCCCTGTTGGTAGTACTCTGTGTGAGTGTTCGAACTTCTATCACAGTAGCGTCTGTACTGATAGCCGGTGATCACTTCCCAGCAGATGCATAGGACTTTCCAGTCAATAATATGGGGACTCCTTCACACCTATCCTCCATAGTCCTATACCCCTCCGACATACCTATCCCCCAACTTCTATATCCCTCCTCCATACCTAACCCCCAACCCCTCCTCCATACCTACCCCCCAACCCCTATACTCCTCCTCCACACCTATCAGCCGAACTCCTACCTAACCTAACTCTTATACCCCTCCTTTGTACTTAACCCTCCAACTCCTATACCCTTCCTCCGTACCTAACCCCTCAACTTTTATAACCCTCCTCCGTACCTAACCCCCCAACCCCTATACCCCTCCTCCATACCTACCCCCCAACCCCTATACTCCTCCTCCACACCTATCAGCCGAACTCCTACCTAACCTAACCCCCAACTCTTATACCCCTCCTTTGTACCTAACCCTCCAACTCCTATACCCTTCCTCCATACCTAACCCCCCAACTCTTATACCCACCCTCAGTACCTAACCCCCTAACTCTTATGTGACGGGCCTAGGGCTGCAGATTCATTGCCCCGGGTCTGGGGGAGGGGACTGTTCCATGTAACAATGAACTCTTATCTAATCCTGTCAGATATAAATTCTGTGTGCTCGGCCTCAATAAAGCAGTTGTTGTTTCACTCCAAAGTCAGTCTTGTCTGATTCTTGGAGTAAGCCTTCCATGCTATAGTCACCGCTTCTGGTTCCAGCACTCAAGAAATAGGCTGAAGACGGAGATATCCAGTCGGGGTATCAGGGAGTCCGTCACATTGGTGGCAAGCGATGGACCCAAACAAACGGTTCTGTGTTCACACAGATGCCTCCACTTTTGGCCTGGGAGCAGTACTGAGTCAAGTGGGAGACGACGGCAGTGAGCACCAGTTGGCCTACATCAGTCGCAAGCTGCTACCCAGGGAAGTTGGGTATGCAGCCGTGGAGAAGGAGTGTTTGGCATTGGTGTGGGACTTGAAGAAATTGCAGCCTTATCTGTATGGAAGATCCTTCACGGTGCTCACCGACCACAATCCTTTAGTTTGGCTGAATCGAGTCTCTGGAGATAATGGACGCTTGTTGCGCTGGAGTCTTGCCCTGCAGCCCTACAATTTTACTATTCAGTACCGGCCGGGGAAGCAGAACGGCAACGCGGACGGTCTTTCCCGGCAAACTGACTTGTGAATGAAGCTCATGCTCCGGACAGCCCCAAGCTGACCCGTGGTGGATCTAGCCGAGTCTGCCGGACTATGGAACAGGGGGGGAGCATTGTGACGGACCTAGGGCTGCAGATTCATTGCCCCGGAGAACTTTGTGTGCTGGGGGTATTTTACAGTTTACTATTTTATCTGGGGAGAGACGGTCACTATGTGACTTGATGGGAACCATTGTTCTAAAGGCAGCAGGTTGGCTGGAGGGGCCATTGTTACAGTGATGGGATTAAGCTCCTCTCAAATAATAAAGAAATAATTATAAAATTATAATTTTAAAATAATTTTCAAAAGTAGTTTTAAAAAATGTAAAGAAATAAAGGAAAGTAATGTTCACTTTCGGCCTCACAGATTCTGCTGCGGGAATTGCGTTATGGTGCAATTCATATCAATGGCACTCTAAACACGCCTCCCGCCCCGCAGTGTGATCACCCGCGCCGGAACGCACGGTAACGCAATGCTGTGCATTCCAGTACGATTGCAAAAAAAAATTGTGCATGCAGTTTTAATTCTGCAGTGAACTTTATGTTTGTAACACTCCATTTGTGTATTTTATTTTAAATAAAGATGGATTTTTTTTTTTTTTTTACATCAAGTTAAACAAAGAAAATAATCAACAACTAATTGATAATAACAAAAATCCTTAGTTACAGCCCTAGTTGTAAATGACGCATCACACTGGTTACTTAAACTTTATTAAAATGTCACAAAATGACATTCCATTCATGTGTATTCACGAACAGTTCACCATGACAGCAGCCTGGATCATAGAGAAGGTCTGTTCATAACTCACTCAATGTCAGAAAATGGATGTAAACTTTCTTTAATTATTTTTTCTTGAAATACATTTCTGTTATTTATAATAAAATAGAAAAGTATATATATGTATCATTTTTATTGTCATCCTTTGTACAGGAAGTGTCTGCAGTGATCACATGGAGAGGTGACAGGTCCTCTTTAGCTGTGTGTTACGTGCAGCGTGCTCAGAGCCATCACTTCCTGCTCCACAGAGTCAGCTGACCTCGTAGTCACATGACCAGCATGGCTGCAGTGTATGGAGGAGTGGAGGGGTGAGCTCTGTCTTTCTCTGAATTACTAATGTATCAGCTGTTCTCTGTTCTTTATTGTCCTTCAATAGTTCCACGTTTCCTTATCATTAATAGGAATCATGTAAATGTCACCCTCGTATGCTGTGGTGCTGTACAAATGAATGGTGACAGTTCCATGTTTCCTTATTAATAAGAATCATGTATATAGCACCATCGTATGCTGTGGCGCTGTACAAATGAATGGTGAGAGTTACACGTTTCCTTATTATTAATAGGAATCATGTACTGTATATAGCACCATCATATGCTGTGGTGCTGTACAAATGAATGGTGACAGATACACGTTTCCTTATTAATAAGAATCATGTACTGTATATAGCACCATCATATGTTGTGGTGCTGTACAATGTTCTGTAGGTTATTGCACAACAAATGCCATGTAACAATAACAGGATGTGATGTAGAGAGAGGAGGGGAAGAGACATTGCATCTGATGAGTGAGGAAAGTGGTGTGATCCTTTAAGCGGTCACTCTACCCGAGGCTGGATCTCAGTCATGGGGGCATCACGTACACACTCTCGGGGGGGGTATTAACCCCTTGATGCAATCACTTACTTCGATGTGCACGCTTGTCTGCATTTGTATGCAACACAACGCCCGCTCCCCCAGGCTGACGTCCACCCATTAACTTAACACAACGCCCGCTCCCCCAGGCTGACGTCCACCCATTAACTCAACACAACGCCCGCTCCTCCAGACTGACATACACCCATTAACTCAACATAACGCCCGCTCCTCCAGACTGACATCCACCCATTAACGCAACGCCCGCTCCTCCAGACTGACGTCCACACATTACCTCAACACAACGCCCGCTCCTCCAGACCGGCATCCACCCATTAACTCAACATAACACCCGCTCCTCTAGACTGACGTCCACCCATTAACTCAACACAACGCCCGCTCCTCCAGACTGACATCCACCCATCAACTTAACACAACGCCCGCTCCTCCAGACTGACATCCACCCATCAACTCAACACAACGCCCGCTCCTCCAGACTGACATCCACCCATTAACGCAACGCCCGCTCCTCCAGACTGACGTCCACCCATTAACTCAACACAACGACCGCTCCTCCAGACTGACGTCCACCCATTAACTCAACGCAACGCCCGCTCCTCAAGACCGACATCCACCCATTAACTCAACACAACGCCCGCTCCTCCAGACTGACATCCACCCATTAATTCAACTCAACACCCGCTCCTCCAGACCGACGTCCACCCATTAACTCAACACAACGCCCGCTCCTCCAGACTGACATCCACCCATTAACTCAACACAATGCCCGCTCCTCCAGACTGACATCAACCCATTAACTCAACTCAACGCCCGCTCCTCCAGACCGATATCCACCATTAACTTAACACAACACCCGCTCCTCCAGACCGACATCCACCCATTAACGCAACGCCCGCTCCTCCAGACCGATATCCACCATTAACTCAATGCAACGCCCGCTCCTCCAGACTGACGTCCACCCATTACCTCAACACAACGCCCGCTCCTCCAGACCGGCATCCACCCATTAACTCAACATAACACCCGCTCCTCCAGACTGACATCCACCCATTAACTCAACGCAACGCCCGCTCCTCCAGACCGATATCCACCATTAACTTAACACAACGCCCGCTCCTCCAGACTGACGTCCACCCATTAACTCAACACAACGCCCGCTCCTCCAGACTGACGTCCACCCATTACCTCAACACAACGCCCGCTCCTCCAGACCGGCATCCACCCATTAACTCAATGCAACACCCGCTATCACTCAACCCAACCCCCGCTCCTCCAGACCGACATCCCCCCATTAACTCAACGCAACGCCCGCTCCTCCAGACCGACATCCACCCATTAACTCAACACAATGCCCGCTCCTCCAGACCGATATCCACCATTAACTTAACACAACGCCTGCTCCTCCAGACTGACGTCCACCCATCACCTCAACACAACGCCCGCTCCTCCAGACCGGCATCCAACCAGTAACTCAATGCAACACCCGCTCCTCCAGACCGATATCCACCATTAACTTAACACAACGCCCGCTCCTCCAGACTGACGTCCACCCATTACCTCAACACAACGCCCGCTCCTCCAGACCGACATCCACCCATCAACTCAACACAACGCCCGCTCCTCCAGACTGACATCCACCCATTAACGCAACGCCCGCTCCTCCAGACTGACATCCACCCATTAACTCAACCCAACGCCCGCTCCTCCAGACTGACATCCACCCATTAACGCAATGCCCTCTCCTCCAGACCGGCATCCAACCATTAACGCAACGCTCGTTCCTCCAGACTGACATCCACCCATTAAGACATTTTGATATTTGCATAACTCCTCCCTGGAGCCAACCCACTCTCCTCCAAGGAGCAGGTACGTGTTAGAGACCAGTGATATGGGGAAGCGCTCTTGTTCCTGTAAGTCCGTCAGCTGCTGCAGGTTGGCAGTTGAGAGTATGAATGTATAACTGTCAGAGGTTGCTGTATGAGTGAACATCTTGGTTTTGATTGTGTGATGTACTGTATTTTCCTCTCTCGGTGTAGCGGTGGAACGCACTCCAAGGCTGTCCTGGTCGCAAAAGATGGGAGGATCCTGTGTGAGACGGAGGGCCCCTGCACCAATCACTGGGTAAGGGTGTGCTATCACCTCCAGAGGGAGATCTTCATCGGTAGCTTATTGATGTCCATATGTTACAGGGAGAGACAGGTCCTCTTCAGACTTGTGTTGACATTGTTCTATGACTATCCAGGGAAAGGTAACAGGTTCACTAAAAGCAGAACTCCGGATCAAATGATTGCAGAGCTGGAATATCTGCGTCTTTTATATCGCTGGAGCGCGGCACACTGCTTATATGTCGTGAGATATCCCGGCTCATATATCCTGGCACTGTTCCTGTCCCCCTGAAGATTTGGGTGTTGTTGCCCAGCTTTCTGTATTCTGCCTCCTCCTGTCACATTCTCTATAATATAAAATATATATCCAGCAGGGTTAAAGGGAGCCCCTCAGGTGCGTAGACTCAAGGATTCAGCACAGGGATGGCGGGAGCTCCTCATAATTGGCACAGCAGGTGTACAGACCCAGAAACTCAGCACAGGGATGGTGGGAGCTCCTCATAATGGGCACAGCAAGTGTACAGACCCAGGAACTCAGCACAGGGATGGTGGGAGCTCCTCATAATGGGCACAGCAAGTGTACAGACCCAGGAACTCAGCACAGGGATGGGGGGAGCTCCTCATAATGGGCACAGCAAGTGTACAGATCCAGGAACTCAGCTCAGGGATGGTGGGAGCTCCTCATAATGGGCACAGCAAGTGTACAGACCCAGGAACTCAGCACAGGGATGGTGGGAGCTCCTTATAATGGGCACAGCAAGTGTACAGACCCAGGAACTCAGCACAGGGATGGTGGGAGCTCCTCATAATGGGCACAGCAGATGTACAGACCCAGGAACTCAGCACAGGGATGGTGGGAGCTCCTTATAATGGGCACAACAGGTGTACAGACCCAGGAACTCAGCACAGGGATGGTGGGAGCTCCTTATAATGGGCACAGCAGGTGAACAGACCCGGGAACTCAGCACAGGGATGGTGGGAGCGCCTAATAATGGGCACAGCAGGTGAACAGACCCAGGTACTCAGCACAGGGATGGTGGGAGCTCCTTATAATGGGCACAGCAGGTGAACAGACCCGGGAACTCAGCATAGGGTTGGTGGGAGCTCCTTATAATGAGCACAGCAGGTGTACAGACCCGGGAACTCAGCACAGGGTTGGTGGGAGCTCCTTATAATGAGCACAGCAGGTGTACAGACCCGGGAACTCAGCACAGGGTTGGTGGGAGCTCCTTATAATGAGCACAGCAGGTGTACAGACCCGGGAACTCAGCACAGGGTTGGTGGGAGCTCCTTATAATGAGCACAGCAGGTGTACAGACCCGGGAACTCAGCACAGGGATGGTGGGAGCTCCTCATAATGGGCACAGCAGGTGTTCAGACCCAGGAACTCAGTACAGGGACGGTGGGAGCCCCTCATTATGGGCACAGCAGTTGTACAGAAGACACCCAGCATACCTTTTAACTTTCTGACATGAGAAAGAGGGAAACCTTCCAGCACAATGTATTTAGGCAATGGGCACACCCCTGGTTATGCGGACCAATAGGAATTGATATATGCCGAGAATGATTGGTTAATCCCAGAATTGATTTTCTTTCTAAACCAGATTTTCCAAATAGCAAACAAGATCATTAGGAGATAAGATAAAAGTTTTCGAGCAGAATAACACATAGAACCTTGTCATAAATATCTGTAAATCAGACCAAAAGAGGGACAACTGAGGAGGAAAGAGGGACAGTCCCTCTAAATCAGGGACACTTTGGAGGTATGACCTTGGTTACTGGTGCATACAGGAATAATCTGGTATAGAGACAGACAGGGAAGGGGGCAATAGTCTTAATAAATCAATAAATTAAGCCGACATTACTTTTGTCTCCTTGCAGCTGATTGGCACAGACCGGTGCTTGGAAGCCATCTACGCGATGGTCACCGAGGCTAAAGGGAAAGCGGGGCTGGACGTCCAGGTTCCCATCCGATGTCTGGTAAGAATGCTCGGCTTCCTGAGAGACCACTAGAGGGCGCTCGCCATTGTCTGCCATCAAAAGCAACAGTAACAACACAGGATTAGCTTCTCTTCAGGGACAATAAATCCAGGGGCATAGCTATGGATCATGGGGCCCCCATAGCAAGCTTTTGGGCTCCTACGAGCAATTTCCATACAGCTATTAATCTTAATAACTGTATAATCCTGTATAATAATACTAATAGCAAGCAAATTCTGGAAGAGGAGGTCTAGTAGTAGCAAAGCAATACCATCACAATATTTTAGATTCTGATACAATCATTAGTTCTCCTGGACACAAATGCTCTATAACCCTTATACAAAGTCATTAAACTGTGGAGGTTTGTAGAACTGTAAACCGTCTTTAGCTGAGGAGACCCTCTGGGATTTTTTTACTACCTAAAGAAGACTACGGGGCTGCACGAGTGAAATCTAAAGGCGTATGGCTGGCTTTAATTTCAGTGCTGGCCGGGATGACCAGAAGGACAATAAATCTACACTACTAAGGCAGCTAAACAAGTTCTCCTTACTGCACAGGATAGAAAGGGGATCTGTGACTAGCGAGAATTAGGGCCATCCCTTTAACAAGGCAGCCTGAGGCTATCACCTCAGGCGGCATCTCCTTGGTGGGCGCCCACAGAGTCCCAGGTTGCTAAAAGCTCTTAGCAAGCTTTAACACACTGTCCGGGTTCCCGCCCAGCTCATTGATGTCATTGGTTGCCAGGGAGCTGAGCTGGACGCTCTGGCTGGTGTCCCGCTGAGCTCCTGGAAACAAGTGACAACCAAGACAGAGAGCTGCTGACAATATGGCTCTATCAGCAGCAGCATCCCTCCCCACTCCCTCCACTCTAGAGCCTCAGGCTGCATTTAGGGTAGGTATGGCCCCAGAGAAAATTATTCGGAGGTCTCAGCTGTTCCTTATAGGAATGGTCACAGGGGGTACAGGGTCAGTGTCAACAGCAACCTCTGAACTCCTTACCCTACCACTGATAAAGAGCAAAGTCAGCATTTGTATTTGATCTTGCCCTCCCTTGAGCTGTGAAGTACTTCAGCAGCATGGGCTAGAGGTTCTGTCCTTTTTTCACCCCTCTCCTGCTGAAACGCCCAAGGTGGCATCCCCTTCTGCCCACTCTTTGGCCTGGCCCTGGTGATCAAGAAAGCTACAGGTGCCAAATTGCAAGATGAACCTAAAGTTGTGATAAAGAATTTGTGTAAACTTGTGTAAACCCCCAAACCTGGACCTCTTAATATGCAAATGATGACTTCCAGATCCAAAGCCAGTGATGCCCCCCCCCCTTCTTTCTTAATAAGAGCATCCTCAGGAACCTATAGAGAGGTGTACATTGGAGGGCCATGTAGGACTGTGGACTCCAGTGAGGTGGATGGGCTCCTATCAGCACCAGGCTGGTGAATTGAGGTCAGGGTTGGGCCGAGGAGTGGCCGCCTTGGGCACTTGGGCACTTCAGCATGAGGGACCTGCAACCTACAGCTCAGGTAGTTCACAATTTTGGCCTTGGGTGTTAAATGCCCATGTCCAGGCACTGTTTGAGGTCATCCTATATTGGCTGGTATGGTATACACACTTAGGGGGGCCACTAGATGCTTGCCACACTCCATCAATGTGAAGAACAGCCCATGTGCCTGCTGCCCATCTTGCAATCATTAGCCCTGTTCCCTGATTCTTCACAGGGTATGTCTCTGAGCGGCGGGGAGCAGAAAGAAGCCCTTAATAAACTCATCGAAGAGCTGCATCAGCGCTACCCTCAGCTCAGCGAGAATTACTACATCTGCAATGACGCCATAGGTGCCATGGCGACCGCTACAAAACTGGGTAATGTCTCAACACCCTCTGATCCTTTTAGATACCAAAGTTTAGTTTTTTTCCTAACACATTTGCTGTGCGTTTATTTTCTTTATAGGTTTATATATTTATCACCCTTCCGTCACTATTTCCAGTGTTCCTTTTAAACAGCAGGTCATGCACAATGCAGCTTAGAGCAGCCCAGGGATCCCAACCTAAAAAAAGTCATTTCAGGGAGGTGCTCTTCTCATTTCAGGGAGGTGCCCTCTGCCCCCCCCCCCATCCGCGGGGGGGGGGGGGGGTGCAACAACAAGGCAGAGAAGCACCCCCCCTGAAATGAAGGCAGATAGCAAAGAAGCTATTGCTTCCCTTATCTGCTCTTTTTTATTATTCTGACCGCTGCTGTCATCAGAATAAAAAAAACAGCATAGGAATGAATAGCAAGATTACTATTGGCTATTTCAATTTGCAATATCCAATAGCAAGCTGGCTATTGCAACAGCCCTCTGCTGTTGTCAGTGAGTAAGGAGGACCTGATGGAGAACTTCAGGTCCACCTCTGCTGATTGATAGCAGCAGAGGGCGGGTGCAATTGAAAGCTTGCTATTGGCCTATTGTAAATTGAAATAGCCAAAAGCAATCTAGCTATGCGTTCCTATGCTGTTTTTTCCCCCCTGACTGACGGCGCCGGCAGCCACGATGTCAAGGAAAAAAAAAACCAGAGCAGAGAAAGGTTTACTCTGATAAAAGCAGGGTAAACCTTTCCGGGAGAAAATGTCAGGGAGCCGCTATCTTACAGCGGGAGACTCCCAGAACATCTGGAAGAGTTGAGATGTCTGGAGCAGCCTCAGCAGAGAGGCAATGCATGCTAATGAAAGGTTACGTTTTAAGGAGACCTGTGCTAAGAGAAACAGGAAACCTGCCACTGCGGACTTCCGAAAATGCTGGTTGTTGTCTTTCCGATCAATGTTTCCGTTACTCAATCACTGACCTGGGACATATATCCAGATAAGCTCTGATTTTGCAAGGACTTCCCCTTATCAGCATGACAGCCAGGCACATAGCAGTATTTAGAAAGAGGTCAGCAATGGCAGGCTCAACATTGCACCATCAGGGTTTCCTTTAACCTCCTTACCACCGTCTCACAGATATATATGCAGCGTCAAGAAAGTGGGCGCCATATGTGCACCTACAGTGCACCCCCAGCATGGAAACTGAGCTGTCACCAACCGCTCCGGGTCTTGTACTAATGATCAGGAGGTGGGAGGACTGCCGATCACATGATCACTGTGATAACCTCTGACTGGCCAGCACTAGCTGTAGAACCCTCCCAGTATGTGAGCAGAGATACATTTTATTTCATTTTATTTCTTCTATCGAAAAGAAAAATATACAAACGGCAAATAAAAACAAAAAAAAATCGACAGCAGAAAAAATAAACAATTTTCACAATTGGCTAGATAACAGCCTGATCTCTTTTAGGCTGGGTTCACACCAAGGCGTATCGAATGTGCGCGTTTCAAGCCACGCGTTTTTACCGCGATTCGCGGTAAATAAAACGTACCACAAACGCGCGTTTCCGAGGGCTACCTGGCTGTATCCCAATGGATACGCGCGGCAAATACGCCCCAAAGAAGCTCCTGTAATTCTTTGGGCGTAGGACGTTATGCAGCGCGTTCCTACGCGCTGTAAAACGCCCAGGTGGGAACCATGCCCATAGGCAAATCATTGGTTTTCACATGTTGAGCGTTTTACAGAGCGTAGGAACGCGCTGTGAAACGCCCAGGTGTGAACCAGGCCTTAGTGTCAGTGTATTTTAGGTTGGGTTAAAAAAAAGAAAAGCAAAACGTGCACTATTGTTTCTGGGCCCTACTACAGATACCAGCAACGAATAACGCGCACAAATGTGGCATCCCCAATCATGTCGGTGGTAGGAGAGTTTATTGTTGGTGGATTTTTGGTAACGGCAAGAAATATACAGCTAAAGTTTAAAAAATATTTTTTTTTTTATTACTATTTGGCTATTTTTAACTTAATAAATAATAATAATACATTTTAATTTAATAATTAAAAAAAAAGGAAATATGCAGTGACATGTATGCAGGCCCTGTCCTGAACAAAAGGAGGTAACATGTACTCGGGTACACTAAGGGGTTCATTTATAAAAGTTCCGCCCGGCTATCTGCCGTTCAGATGGCACTAGATGACGGGTGTAGGAATTCCTATGCTCGTCAGCGCCATCTAAGGATGATAGGGCGGTGAAAACGGCATCCCCGGCTATACGTTGGGTGGAACATTTTTAAATGAACCCCTAAGTAGTTCAAAGGATAAGTACAGATTTACCAACACTTGCCAAAGCCGCAAAACTGGGTTCAGGCGATCAGGTGTGTTTGACCTTCCATCATGAAGGGTGAAGCCCTGCTTACATAGTACAGGAATGAGTGAAATCGGTGCAGTCTCATATAAGGATTGCTAGACTTGACCCTTCACTGTGGGATCAAACCTGCTTGGGATCCACAGCCTTCGACCCATAGCTATGGCTTCTATTCTGCAGGGTTTCTCTTTGAGACATCCTAGCTGACTCGCCCTTCTTTCTCCCCAGGTGGATTAGTCCTGATCTCTGGGACTGGTTCCATCTGCAAACTGGTGAACCCCGATGGCAGTGTGACTGGCTGTGGTGGATGGGGACACATAATGGGTGATGAAGGGTCAGGTAAGTACTTCTGAGTCAGTAAAAGGCCAGTAATCCCATTTGCAGATATATGTTTTAAAGTTTCTATAGATGTACAGTAAATCAGATACATTATATGGCCAAATGGTTGTGGACACCTGACCATCACACCTATATGAGCTTGTAGGACATGCCATTCCAAAACAATGGGCATTAATATGGAGCTGCCCCCTCCTCCCAACCTACCCTTTTTTTTACTATTCCAGTCAGGCTTTTGGAAGGCTTGTGGGAATTTGTGCCAGATTTCAGTCAAAAGATCATTTGTGAGGTAAGGTACTTGTGTTGGATGTGAAGACCTGGTTCACTATCGACATTCCAATTCATCCCAAAGGTGTTCAGTAGGGTTGAGGTCAAGTTCCTCCATACCAAACTCATCAAAGCATGTCTCTATGGAACTGGCTTTGTACACAGGGGCACCATCATGCTGGAACAGATGGTCTTCCACAAACAGATCCCACAAGGTTAAAAGCACCCAACTGTCTAAAATGCCTTTGTAGGTTGTACCAAACATTGGAAACATCTCAACTCAATAGCTTGGAGGAGTGTCCACATACTTTTGGCTATATAAGTAGGTTTGGTGGTCAGGTGTTTACTAACCTATGGCCATATAGTGTATATAGGTCCGTGAAAGGAAATTACATTCCAATTCATCTCAAATGTGCTCAGTAGGGTTGAGATCAGGCCTCTGTGTAGGCAAAGTTCCTTCACACCAAACAATGCCTTTATGGAACTGTCTTTGTGTACAGGGGCACAGTCATGGTGTGGTGGTCAGGTCATGGTATATAGTTCAGTGAAAGGAACTGGCATTCCAAATTATCCAAAAGGTGCTCAGTAGGATTTAGGTCCTACCATGTCTTCATGGACCATGTCTTTATGGAGCTGGCTTTGTGTACAGGGGCACAGTCATGGTGTGGTGGTCAGGTCATGGTATATAGGTCAGTGAAAGGAATTGGCATTCCAATTCATCCCAAAAGTGCTCAGTAGGGTTGAGGCCAGGCCTCTGTATAGGCCAAGTTCCTTCACACCAAACCATGTCTTTATAGAGCCATGTCTTTATGGACCATGTATTTATGGAGCTGGCTTTGTGTACAGAGGCACAGTCTTGGTGGTCAGGTCATGCTATATAGGTCAGTGAAAGGAATTGGCATTCCAATTCATCCCAAAGGTGCTCAGTAGGGTTGAGGTTAGGGCTCTGGGCAGGCCAAGTTCCTTCAAATAAATTGCATCAAACCATGTCTTTATGGAGCTGGCTTTGTGCAGAGGGGCACATTCATGGTTTGGTGGTCAGGTGTCCACAAACCTATGACCTTATAGTGTGTATAGGTCAGTCAAGGGATAAAACGGCCAAAGGGCAGGAAATAACAGCCCAGCTTCAGTAGGAAGGAAAAAAAGCCCCAGCGATGGTGGTCAGTAGGTGGAATGTCTTGATGATGATGGCACTGAAACTATGCAGACACCATCACCGTTGGGCAGGAGATCACTTCCCAGATCCAGTGCTTGGTGCTGGCATAAACTCTGCAGTGTCCTGGATTCTGTGGGATGCAAACACTGCGTGGCAGTGTCCACAATCACAGAAAGCCGGTCTAAGTCACTTGGCGACCATGTGCATAAATACGCTAAGTAAATATTCTATGTTGCTCCCTACTAATATGCCAAATCACCCCACACCCTCACCCGCTGTAGCCATTTCTTCATTGTAGTGTAGCGCTCACCCCCGAAGGAGCCGCTGGAATAACCCGGGTCATCACTAGTCTGTCTAGGGGATTTGGTCTTCGGCTGCTCCATTAGCATTACCCGCCCTCTTCTAGTGCCCACAAAGCTGATGTCCACTCCAGTAATGCAATGCTGAATAACTTTTATTAACATCTTCATACTGGGGAGAGAGGGTATAGAGGTCCTAGACATCCAGGGTAGTACAGACACAGACTACGGACTCACCAGACCTCTTCAGCATCTCAGTGTAGATCCACTTGTGGTACTGCGAATAGTAATTGGAGTAACAGATGAGCAGGGATGAGTATAAATCCTCAGCAGGAGAGACACCAGCCATGCCCCTGAAGTCCTTTAAGTTCCAGTAAACTTCAAGAGCCATCCATTGTCCTGGTTCTCCTCCTCTGGAAACAACACAGGCCTCCTCCATACTGGAGGCCCCAGGGAAACATTTCCCACACATCAGCCTCTGCCCACCCCCAGGCCTCAGGCCTAGCCTGGGGGTGGCTGGACAGCATCTAGCCCTAATCTATGGCTGGTCCCAAACTAGTCTGAGCACATGGCAATGCCCTCCAGTCTATGTACTCTATCCCAGCATGCACCACGGGTTGAGAGAAACCCAGTGATTGGCTGCTGTACTGTACATACACTTACAGTGTCTCTCATTGGCTGTCCCACAATACAGCAGAGTTACACTCCACCCGGGGAGGTACAGTCAATGCCAGACACCTGGAATTAACCAGATAAATGCTACTATAATCCAGCCAGGCTGACTACAGCCCTTGCAATCACTAAACATCTAGTGGCCACCTCACAGAAGGTGACGGGAATCACTGCACCGGTGCTTCCATTGTCTTCTTTCAGCATACTGGATTTCCCTCCGAGCGATGAAAACCGTGTTTGATGCTACTGACAACTTGGTGGTGCCACCGCATGACATCAGCTATGTGCAGGAAGCCATGTTCACTTACTTCCAGGTATCATTTTCTTTTTATGGCCTACTGTAAAGTTTACTATACAATCTGGTTGTACAACCTCATTTAGATCTCATGGAGTTGTTGTATAACCCTTTCACGACCTATGACGGGATAATCCTGCCATGAAGTTGGTAGGGGTTACACAGATTGTTCCGTTTTGTCAAGCAGGCGGCCAGCTTTACAGTTGAAGCGATATTGCCGGCTCAGCTGCCACCAGATCGCTTCTATGATCCGGTAACCCATCCCCCCGCACCTGACACCCCCCGCTGCCCCTCCTACGGGCCCAGTAGCGGTTTGCCAGGTGTCGGTGGGAAGCTGGGGAGGAGAGCAGCAAACATCAGTTTGCCGATCCCCTCCCCGTTCTATGGGACCGGGAGCGACGCGTATTGTATCACTTCCAGTCCTATAGCTCTCAGTGCTCGGCTCCTGAAGCCCAGCTATAAGCTATTGAAGTGCGATCTGCAATTATAGCTTCTTTAGAGTGTAAAGGTGACACTGGGGGTTTTTTGGACCCCCAGTATCACCTTAAAGAGGACCTGTCACCACCATCTGCTATCACATGGGGGGCTTGTAAGTAGGTGATAGCAAGTAGAGTAATGTAAAAAAAAAAAAACTGTTTTAAAAATAAGATTAGCTAAATTAAATGTAAAAATATTTTAAGTCCCCACCCCCGTGAGCACGCCCATCGTCACGCAAACAAGTGCCGGGTGCGCCTACGTACGAAAAAGATCATTGCGCTACACATGTTGGGTATCGCCGCGCACGCCGGAGTGAGAGCAATAATTCTAGGGCCAGTATTTATGTGTATCTCTAAACTCATGACCTGTAGGGGTTTTTAAAGCGTTGTCTATGGACTTTTTGGGGTACTGAATTCTGTTGCAGTTTAATTTTTTTTCAAAACACAATTTTTTACCTGGGCATGTTGGGTATCTATTTACTCGTTGTAACCTCATCGTTTATATTTTATAACAAAAATGGTTTTATATAGTATTTTGGGGCATTAAATTTAACTTAAGTGCATTTTTCACAAAATTATGGAGTTTGATAATAAGCTGTGCTCATGTCGCGCAACATAAAAATTTGCAACTGCCACCATTTTATTCTATAAGGTCCTGCCTTTCAGAAAATATATCATATTTGGGGGTTTTCAAGTAATTTTCAGGCCTAAAATGTGGATTATAACATGGAAACAAAAAATGAAAAAAAGGCCTTTGTCCTTAAGGGGTTAATAGTACCGCACGGTTATTGTGCTTTGTTGTTCCGCTCTTTCATTGCAAATCTGGAGCAAAGTCAGCAAGAGACTCCGTAGACTCCACCTTGACTAGCATTCCACTTTAGGAAGGGCCCTGTAATGGGCACACATACACATCCTGGGACTCCACCTAGAACTGATCGGCCATATCTCCCATTACAGGTGTCCAATCGGCTTGGAATTCTCACCCATCTGTACCGGACCTTTGAGAAGTCCAAGATAGCCGGATTCTGTGTGAAGTTGGCAGAAGGTATCACTCGTCATTTTTACAATGGTTAAAGTGTATCTAAACACCACCACTGAACTTCTCTTCTTTGCTTCTTAACCAGTAAAAGCATTTTATTACATCTGTTCGATAATTGCAAAAAAAAATACCTGATGATCCTGCCAGAAATCTTGGGGGCTAATAACTTCCTGTGCTCTCTGCTGTGCTGCGTTCTCATTGTTCCCTGCTATCTCTGGGCTACTAAACGCTTCCCCTATAGAGAAGGGGGAGAGGGGGTTCTGGAGTCCTGTTCTAGGGTGGCAACACTGCTCCTCTATAGATACAGTACACTGAGTGTTGTCACCCTAGGACAGGAAGTGTGTTACTGGCAGACAGGACTGGATTTCCCATAAGGCCAATCGAGGGGCAGCAGGGAGTAGAGGGGCAGCAGGGAGTAGAGGGGCAGCAGAGAGTAGAGGGGCAGCAGAGAGTAGAGGGGCAGC
Source organism: Nanorana parkeri (assembly GCF_000935625.1). Taxonomy (NCBI): domain Eukaryota; kingdom Metazoa; phylum Chordata; class Amphibia; order Anura; family Dicroglossidae; genus Nanorana; species Nanorana parkeri. The sequence continues at coordinate 336,027 of NW_017306724.1, forward strand.
AGAGAGTAGAGGGGCAGCAGAGAGTAGAGGGGCAGCAGAGAGTAGAGGGGCAGCAGGGAGTAGAGGGGCAGCAGAGAGTAGAGGGGCAGCAGAGAGTAGAGGGGCAGCAGGGAGTAGAGGGGCAGCAGAGAGTAGAGGGGCAGCAGAGAGTAGAGAGTAGAGGGGCAGCAGGGACATGCAGTTTTGGGCACTGGGCGGGTAGTTGTTTTCTACATTTCGCCCTGCTAAAGAAGCCGCAGCTTGTTTTGTACAAGTGATCTCGGCGATGTCGCCTGCATACAGGGTGGCACATTGAGGAAGCTGGCATGGGGCAGCAGAGAGAGTAAATCCGGCCCTGCTGGCAGAATCCCCAAGTGAAAATTAAAGGGGATAATCCTGAACCAAGAAAACTAAGGTGGCCGTCACATCTGAAGACCGGCAATCTGCAATATATTACATTCTTTGTTCTTGGGTTTAGAAACTCTTTTGGGCCTCATTCACACTGGAATCGTGCTGCGTGCACGGCTCCCGGGAAGGACAGGTGCTGCATGTGATTAGTATGCAGCCCCCGTCCTTCTCTATGAGAGTACGCGGCCATACGCTAACCTCAAATACAGGTCCGTAGGGGTGCGTGTTCCTGACTCGGACGCAGACAGGATCCATCCTGTCAGCTTACGAGTACGCTCACTCCAACCCGTACGGACGTGCAGGGCGGGTGAGCGTAAGGGGGCGTACGGCCGCGTACTTCCATAGAGAAGGACGGGGGCTGCATACTAATCACACGCAGCACCTTCCTTCCCGGGAGCTTCCCTGATACGACCATGCATGCAGCACGGAGCTGTACGGTCCGGCCGATTCCAGTGTGAATGAGGCCGTAATCTACAAAAGAAACGAAAAGGACAAACAACCATATTTACTCATTGTATAGGCTTCGCTTACTGCTGAACCACCTCCTCACCACTGAAGACAATGCACTCTCTGTAGTCTCTGACAATGTCAAACACTCACAATGCACCTGGTATATACAGACCACTAGGCTGTGAGTGACAGAGCAGAATGTATGCGGGGTGC